>NW_026000142.1:33612410-33692921 GCF_001458135.2 Marmota marmota marmota
TATATATATATATATATATATATATATATATATATATTTATATATATATATTTATATATATATATATTTATATATTTGCATTTTACATCCTTTTCATTCAAGGCCCACCTTCCTGTTCCCCATTTTACATGTTATAAATATATATATAATAAATAAATAAATAAAATAAAGATGTATTTTATATATATACATCTTTATTTTATTTATTTATTTTTATGTGGGGCTGAGGATCAAACCCAGTGCCTCACACGTGCTAGATGAGCGCTCTACCACTGAGCCACAACCCCAGCGCCTGGATATCTTCATATTAAAAGCAAATATGTTTGTAAAATAGGAACTGCTCTTTTCACAACTTGCTGGTGAATTAACAAATTAATAAATTAAAGCAGAATAAATAAGAGTTAACTAGGAAAACGAGGCACCAGCGTTCTATATTACTGTATTTCATAATCTCAATGAAAAACAGTGGGAATACTTTCTACATTGAATAAAAAGAATAATTTCCTTTTTTATTTGGTTAGAAATAAGCCAGGTTCGTGTGTTTTGTAGACATCCAAAGAAGAGATAGATAAGCCCAAATGACTCTGACCACTGTGGAAAAGTCCTTCTAAGTGTGTGTCACCTGTACTTCTTGATGTAATTTTTTAGGCAAACTTCTACAACTACATATTAATTATGAAGTTCCTTGTCTTCTGTGCTGCAATTTTAAGTGATATAAATTATGCATATTGCTTTGTGAAAACCAAATCAGAAGGAAAGTTTTCAATAGTGGCAGTCACCACTTTTCTCCACATTTGCCTTCTTACATTCTTCTTTTCATTCAAGGCCCACCTTCCCTGTTCCCCATTTTACATGAGCCCTAAACTCTAAGCAGATATATCTACCTCAGAAGCCCTTTCATATTCATATTATTTATCTAAAAATCTATTCATTTATGAAGACATGTGAAAAATGACTTATGTGACTTAATGTCATACATATAATATGTATTGGAAATATATAATAACTGATTTTTGTAAATAAAGTCTGTAAAGCTGATAAAATGTAGTTCCATTTAACCTAAGACTTAAAGATGTCTCTTGAGATTTGAAATTCGAAGGGAAAACTTAATGCTTCTGACACAGAAGCATTGGTTTATTCAAAATTATTATAAATTATTATAAATTCTGACACATATCCTGAAGATCCATAAATATATATAGCTTAGATTGACCTAAGGTGTAAACAACTTTATTCTTACTTTGCTTGAATATATGCTTAAGGATTAGGACTAGGCCTACATTACTTTTACTGCTATTTAATAGTTATGATTGGTACACAACAGTGCAATTGATAGCTGTTCTACTGTTCTTTCCTGCTATTTCTAACTTTTGACCAGAATAACAAATATTTTTTAAGAATTTTCCATCCATATTTGTAAATTCCTTAAATTACAAATGTCAGTCTACAGCCCTATAAGTGGTTTAAGGAAATTAGGCTATTATCCTCTTCCATCTTCTTAATAATTTGAGATCAGAATCTAAATCAGAGTTCAACCTGTATTATTGTATAGTCACATTTCAGCCAGACATTTTTTTTTTGGCTATTTCCTATCACATTTACTTTTCTGAGAAAGAGCTCTGAGGATGAAAAGGTTGAAGAGGGAAATGGGAGGTGTTACCAGGCTGTGGGGCAGGAAGACAAGGGAAGGAAGAAACTGACTTGGAGATGAGGCAGCAGGCGCTGTGAGCAACTGTTGCCCTTGGTAAGTGTGACAGAAGCAGCAAAGAAGTTCTGAAATGCTGCATCTTAGCAAGCTGTCAGAGAGCAAAGCCAGGATTCTCGAAGAAGTGGGGACAATGAAAAATAGTCAGCTGAGATTGTTCATTAAGGATATGTTCAACTTCATTTGGGAGGACTGGTTTTGCTACACAAACATTTCAAGTGCTCAGTGTGAGGTTAAGACAGTTTTCTTTATCTTTAGCCACTATTTAGTTTTATAACAGTGTCACTTTCTTTTCCATATGTGAGTACTGCAACATAAGAGAAAAAGGAAATCAAATGTGTCCAAAGAAAGGAAGTAATTCCTTACCTTGTACCTAGAATCTTCCTGTACATGTGTATTGTATATTCCCCATTTCTGAGCTGTAGGCAAGAAAAGATGACCAGGATATTTTCTGATTCAGTCTTGGAATAGCCTTGGTTCAAAATGAGATGTGGCTTGGGGGAGATGCCACTGTTCTCACATCCTTGTGCAGCTGAAGTATCATTGACATACAGCCTCTACCCTTGCAGCTAGCAACACTTTTCCTTTCTCAACAGTACTACAATGTACAATTCACTTATAATAAATTGATTTATTATAAATTTGCATTCCTCTTGTTTCCAAAATGAATTGTGTTTTTTAAAAGGCATATTTTAGATTAAAAAAAAAACAAGATGCATCAACTAAGTCACAAAATCAGTCAACAATGAGTGACTGTACTCGCCTTTGAGAGTATATAGATTAAAATATAATACATAATACATATCCAGCTTCATGAACCTCACAATCTGGCACTACAAAGATGATTCATGAAAGTAGTTTTACAGACTTAAAAAAAAAGTCATTTGATGTAGTCAATAGAACAGTTTCATTTACTATTCTGATGATAAGCCAAGTGGGTGATGTTTGTTTTACCTAAAGACATATTTATGATTATAGCAGCACATTAATTACTATAAGTTTGGGTCAACATTGCTTCCTGTGCCCCATCTCTCCAAGAAAGAGAAACCTAGAAATGCAGGTTTAATGGTTTATTCAAAAGATGACAAGACCTCCTAAATTTGTGGTCCTTCTAAGTTTTAGCTTAAGCTTGCATAAAATACTAAGACCAAATTATTCTTATTTTATCAACAGAATTATATTTTTGCTTATCTTCATTCCCTAGTTCAAGTATAAATTGTATATTTTCTTATCCTGGGTTTGACAGAGTCCAGCTTTGTTACTGTTTAGAAATAGTGTGAGAATTCTCTATTTATACTGATGTTTATGTCTTGGCAATAGAAGGAGATAGTAGCTGGAGACATTCAGACTTATTTATGTCAGATGGGATTTATTGATTCTTCCATATGTTTAATTATGATGATAATTTTGAACAGGTTAAAAATTAAAAGAAGCCATTGTTTTACAGATACAACTTTCTAAACATTATCTTCTCAGCTAGGTACTCTCCAATTATAAATGGTAGCAATAATGTGCCACAGGCAAGCTCACTTCTTCCTATAAGAAAATGATACAGAAAATACATATATATGTAACTTATTACATACCAACATATGTAATTAGTTTACATACTAATACCGTCCTTCCATCACTCTAATTGTTGGTATCACTATGTCACTAATTAGTTTACTTTCTATCTTAGAGATCAGGCTCACATATAACCTCATTTAAGTTAAAAAATTATTGTTTATATATAACCATTTACTTCTTCCTGGTCAAAAATGTATCAATAAGTGCATGCAAGGAACACATCAAAATCTTTAGCAAATTTCACTTAAGTAATGTATCATTTTCATGCATGTCACATCTCATGACTCTTGCCAGTTTTACCAAGCACAGCCTCTACACTTTGTTCCATGGGTGCTTATCCTAGCAGCCTGTCCTTTTCAGAACCAGTGAAAAAGCTGTGACAAATGGCTAGTGCCACCTATTAGTGGAAACATAGAACTGCAAATCATGATGATTCCTTTAGATAGCACCTTGGAAATCACAAAAAATTAATGGCATCCCAATCCTAATTTATGTTTACAACTGCTGGTCTTCATAAATGAGTTCTAACTCTAACTTTGTTTGGAAGTTATATGTACAACTTTACTGCAAAGGATCATTTTATCATAAACTAATTCATAATATTTTGATAGGAGTAATGTTTTATTACTTTAATACACAACTTGCCAAGTTATAGTATTAGGACTTTGTAAATATATGAAAAAATAAAATGTAGTGCAATGAAATAGGTGCCTGGAAAAGTCATTCATTTATCCTCTCAATTTATCCCATTCAACACTGGTTGCCTAATTATCAATCCAAAATGTATTTTAATATTGATCATTTTGGAAACTATTAGAAAAATTCAAATATAAATTCTATTTAAGATAGTCCTGATTTTAGATTTAAAAATTCTTCAAACAGTGTGAAAGTATGGTATTTTGATCTTTTGACCACATAGATGTGTGGATGAAGTTTGAGATAATAATTTAAACCACAAAATTGCTCATGGACACGTAAAAGTTGATGATAACTTTAAAATACAAGTTTCTTAAAGCACACATCTGAAAATATTATGCAAAATTTAATACAGAATGCAATTGTGTATTCACACTAAGGATAATATCTTCTTCAATCAATAGCTTAGCATCTATTTTTGTCAATAGGGACATATATAATCATATTAATTAACCTATTAAATTTATTCCTAAAATATCCTTAAATTAATTCTTAGGTGCAGAATTTAAGTAAAACTGACCCCAAATGATATTTGTTAATTATGTTGTTTATGGGTGATAATTAAGTCAGAAAATGAAGGGAAATTAGATATCACAGTCTACACATCTATTTATTGGGCTAAATATCTTGGTATTTTTTATATAATTTATAATAGTAGACTGTTAATTAACATGAAAAGAAAATACAACACAAAAATTAGAATTAGGAAAATTGTCTATTCAATGTTCAGGTTTATTGAAGTTAATAGTGACTGAATATCATTGTTATAAGTTAATGATCTAGAGGCTTATTTTTTGGTCTCAATTACTTTCCTACATGCTACAGTTTACACTGTATAAATTATTATTTCAAAGTCCAATCTGTTTGGCAGCATTAACAGAGGAGCCACAAATTTGAGACTTCACTAGCCATCATTTAATCTGACCAGAACTGAATTGAATCACAAGATGTGTGACTTTTATATTATTTTTATGTTCATTTTTCATTATTTTGCCAGCATATTCTCGTTGATTAGACAAATTAAAGTTCTACTGTTCTTTGTGTTTAAATTGAAGATCTTGGAATCAAAATCTGAGGTTAAAGTTAATAAAATTTGAAAAGATCATGTTAAATAAAGATTAGCTAGTTAAATTCCAGGTGCCAAATGAATAGTGACTGTTTGAGAAAAGAAACTGCAAAGAATTTATGACTTTGTTGCTCTATGCACACACACACACGTGTGTGTGTGTGTGTGTGTGTGAGAGAGAGAGAGAGAGAGCTTGTATGTGTCATTCTTTCCCCTAACTTTCCTACAAAATTTAATTTTAACTGCAATAGCTAAATTGTTCATGTAAGACACATTCCATTCTATACTATTATATAAATACTTAGGATATTCATCAAAACTTTTCACAGGACTTAAAGGTCACACTCCTTTTATTTTATTTATATATAATAAATATGATATAAAATATGATTGTCATTTTAAGCTAATATATTTATTTGTGAAGGCTTTTTATCATAAGTCACATCCTGTAGATTATCCTGTAGATTGCTGAAAATATTTTCCCAGCCATAAATATCAACATGAAGATATGTATTTTAAATAGAATACATGTATGCATATATCCATATCTATACACATATCCATATCTTTATATATGTAGTATGTATAAATAAACTCTTTCTCTCTCTCTATGTATATATGTATGTATATATATATATATATATATATATATATATATACACACACACACACACACACACATATATACTATACATATAATATATATATAATTAAACACTATTTTGGTAAAAAAATTGCTGAACAGAAATAAAGTTCAGTAAATCATTATTTATATTGATTAGTTTTGTAAACAATAATAATTTGTTGAAGAATAGACTAAGAAGAAAAAATTTTTGAAACTTTTACTTCAGAGATTTTAATTAAATAAAATTTCCTTCTAATATCAGAAAAGTGTACATGAGAATTTTGATTTAATTGGCAATCTCATTCTCACAAGAATTAAACAACAAGACTCTAAGGGGGGAAATGTCATCAAATATGAAAAGAAAGTCTTTAAATTGTCTACCCTTTATTTCAGTCTTATTTACTAAGTCCTCCCTATGAAGGTAAGGTTAAAATTATTGATTTAACCTTTGGATTCACAGGATCACCATCACATTGAGACTTGCATGGGTCTTTGAGTTCTACTAAAACTGAAACACACAATGTCATGGGAAAACCCATTACGTTGAATGATGGAATATCTGTCATTTATTTAAAACCCGAAACCTATTCATTCTTGTGATTTACATAGATTTTACTGAAACCTTCATTGTATCACATATCCCAAATGAAAGATTAATTATTTTCTAGTATTTCATAAGAAAAGTAAAATCTGTCTAGTTTTGTAGAGGGAATAAACAGTTATGTGCCATTTTTTAAAGTAGAAGCTTAACTTTTAGTTCTATTGCATACATTTAAGGAAGGCAAAAGTATCTCTGAGTGAATGTTTCTTGAGGATAATTTCTATGTGACTGCTGAGATTTATGGAGTTCTCACATTTTCTTCCCCCACAAGGATTCTAAATCAGATTGGTTCAGAGGAAAAGCCAGCATACCCCATTTTTCTAATATTATCACTTCTCCAGATGGTCCTGAGCACATCTATTCAAGTCCTTTTTCCTAGAAAGTAAAGAGGTATCTTATTAGATATGGGTGTACATTCCCAACAAAGGCTGCCTTCTTGTTTTTACTTCTTTTTCTTTCTCATTTAATGTATCAAATCTCTTTAATCTCCTACTAGGCAAGTAGAAAATAAGTTCAGTAATTGCATGAAACTTCATCTTAGCCACCTGAGCAATGAGAGGGTTAATGGTGGATCTTTGAAAACAAGTGACCATGGGAAATGAAGGTTGGCAGGGATTTAACTCTTCATGAGTCCTGCTGGAATATTTTTAAGGGTAATGCAGTTGATATTTTAACTATGTTTGACATCTCATTAAGGAGGAAAAAGAAGTAGCTAAAAAAAAATCTATCTCCATTATAGTTTAGAAACAAAGTACTGACAATTGGCTACCAGGTGTTTGCTTTGGCAAAACAAGCTACATCCAGAGACAAAAAGGTAATGACAGACCAATAAAATGACACAAGAAAAACTGTTTGGACCACTCTGTTTATTCTTGTTGTCCATTTCACAGTTTATTTTTAACCAAACTGCCAAGCTTTTGGTATATCAGTAGAATTGTTATATAGCTGTGAGGCAGTTTTGATTTTAAAAAAAAAAAGCATAATAATTCTGATGAATGCCATTGACCAAAAAAAAAAAAAAAAAAGGAAAGGCTTATAATGACAGTGTCTAATATATAGATCTTGTCAAAGTATAGAGCTGCTTCATCAGACAAGGTTAAAATATTTTAATTAAATTCTATCTACCTGACTTGAACGTATAGAAAAAAGAAAAAGGTACCTCTTCTATCATGGAGAATGATAATCTATTCGCCATGAAAATAAGATTATTTCAAAATAAGAAAGTATGGTATTCAATTTTTATTTGATTTTAAAATTGATTTAGCACTTTGACAACTTTCTCTAAATCTTATAGATTTTAGAATGTTTCACTTTTTTTCACATTTATTAATCTAAAATTATAGCATACAGCCATTCACATCTTTGAGAACTAAAGTTGCATATAAACTTATACTGAATATAAACTTGAATAAAGTGGACTATTAAGAATTATTTGATGGCATCTTCTCAAGGAGAGAAAAGATGTCATAACATTAAATGTTATAGAAACAATACAAAGACAGTTATTAAATAGAAACATAATAGAGATTTAATTGAGTATTTAATGGATGGTATGCTTTTTAAAAAAAAAAACTTGTAAAATAAATGAAATTGCAATTTTTGCTGATGCTTAAAATCTGTTCTTCATTGGACACCCAAGAAATTATTAGACCAAAAATCTTTTCTAATTCAATGTATTTTTCACAATGAGTATTAAATTCAAATAAACACATTTAATAGGTGTTTAATTTCTAATCCAGAGTGTGAAAATTACCTCTCTTTTCTACTTGAGATCCTCTTTCACACTAAAGCATTCAGAAAGGGATGTTAGCCATCATGTGAAAATTAAAGATTATATCTTCTGGCATAGAGCAGTGTACAGTAGACAGACATCACCACAGATATCCAATAGTTTTCTTTTACCCCATAGGCTAAAATTGTAGCATAATTGAAGCTTCTCACTGCCCCACCCCCAATTCTAGAAATCTGAGAATCCTAAGAAATCAGCACCTTAGGGAGCAGAACTACTTGAGTGCAAACAGTTTAATCTTCAACTCCATTTCATAATACCTGAGTTATAGAAGTATTTTCTGATATTAAAAAGTATTATCTGGAAGCATTTTAGCATTACTTTATACATCAGTCTATAAAATCTGTCTAAACAAATTTTATAATGAATATTTTCTCTTAAATCCTCAATTAAAAACAAGCACATGCATGAAACTGTAACCAAATAAAGTACCATGTAATACAGATGGGTGTTTTTTTTCTTTTATCAATCTATACTTTTTTATAAAGAAGTTCACATAAGTAGCTATGCAACTAGAGAGTAATAGCTCTTCAATTCTCACTGAAGTGCATACGGAATTAAATAACATTATATTTGAAAAGCTACCTTTACACCAATTAGTCAAATACACAGTCTTTTGTACAATCATAACACACTGTGGAAAAACTAGTCTGTTCTCCAGTTTATGTTCTCTTGGCAAACCGTGATCTACTGCTTATGTTAAGCATCTGATTGTCAGATTTGAACAAACTGAATATTCATGATGATGATTAACCATTTAATGTCTAAAACTAAGAAAATACAATTCATCATAACAATTATTATAGGTGAGACATGCACATTTATAAAGAGACCATTTTTTACATTAGTATTGTTTTTAATTTTTTAAGAGAAATAAAGTCAGAAAAATTAACAGAAGATATGATCAAAAGATATACAGATCAGCATGTACCAGGCATGCAGCTCTTCTCTGCAAATGTGATTAAATGTTCTTTGTTTGCATTTAAATTGTCACATATCAAACAGAAGACGTGCTTTAAAAAAAAAGTGTTCAAATCATCTCAGAAAGGTACATATAATCACATAGGTTTCTCAGGTTAAACTAAAGGTTTGATGGTTTGGGTTGGGAGGGAGTTCAAGGAACGAAGTGTGTGTGTCGGGGGCAAAAAGCTAGCCAAAAAAAAAAAAAATAGAAAGAAAAAAAAGATTTACCTTTGTAGGATAATTTCAGCCTTGGCACATTGTTCTTCCCATTTTGATAGTTTGCTCTTGCTGTAAGTAATACTCCCCAGAAAAGACAGACAATCCCAGTGAACCAGCCCATGCTGCAGACGCTGTAGGTCTCTGTGCTGCTTCAGTCTTCCTTCCTGTATTGTGCGGCCAGAGAAGTTCAAACAATCTGGAAACTGGAGGTAACAGGTGATTTAGGTCAGTTTCATTCATAAATGCAGACAATCAAGACCTCATGGCAACACTAACACCTCTTCTTCTGTAACAGTCACTGAAGCACAGAAACTTCAAACCCTCAAAAAAAAAAAAAAAAAAAATCGAGCCAGGCACCGGATAATGAGGCACAACTGTTGTGTGGAAAGAGAGAGGAAAAAAAAAAAAAATTAACAAGGGCTGCAGCAGTGGTGCTTAAGAAGCAGTTCCTTTTATCTATGTTCCTCTGATAGCCTGTGGCCGACTCTAATCCTGCTCCCTGCTTCATTCGGCTCCGGGGAAGCAGAATGAAAGGGAAACAGAGAAAGAGAGAGAGAGAGGAGGGGAGAGAGAGAGAGAGGAGAGAGAGAGAGGGAGAGAGAGAGAGAGAGAGAGGAACCGTCAGCAGGAGCAGCGCGGACTTTTCCTGTACACATGTAGGGAGAGATGACACAAGATCCCACAGACAGGTTTTCCCAACACTCACTAGACTGGCTGACAATGGGAGAACAGGCGAGCTCAACCCACTCCCCTTCCCTCCTGTCACACAACACATGCAAAAAACATCTCACAGAGATTAGAGCCGGGAGCAGAACCCTCCAGCGTGCCTGTGAAAGGCATGTAGCTATAAATTTACTTCCCAAGGCAAGCGTTGTTTTATAGCCATTTTTGGGTGCAATTTTGATTAAAAAAATCTGAATACTGTTACCTACATAATTTACAATTCATGCTCATTATACAATCCTGCTGAACTTGAGTGTGCGTGTGTGTGTGTGTGTGTGTGTGTGTGTGTGTGTGTGTGTGTTGGAGAGAGAAACCTTCTCATCAATATAACTTTAACCACTGAAGGTTTTAAAGCCTTGTTAGAGATCATTCCCTCCTCCCAACAAACCCCTTAGGCTCAACCACCCCCTTCCCCTGCCCCACTGCAATTTCAGTGAAGAAATTCCTAGTAAAGCCCATTTCAACAATCAGTTCAAGACAAATACAGGTCCACTGAGAATTATAAATTACAACAGGGGATTCTCAAAAGGATACTCAAAATTTAAAAACATCCATGGCTTTCCAGCTTCTGGAATGCTCTGCCTAACATTTTTAATGCATCACATCTCATTAATAAAAGCTACTTCCCTAGTTTTGGTTTAAAGGGCAGAGGAAGATGACAAAGTTCAAGAAAGTCCCTGCTGAGTGTCAAGGACCAAAATAAAATGAATATTTCTGTCTCTTCATGAGTTGGTGAAGGGTCACTAAATTTTCTGGGGGGCACATATACATGTATTCAGGGAATCAACCAAACACCATAAGTTCTTTACAAAGCAGGCATGTGGTCTGTAGTGTCTCAATTTCCTCTATTTTCTTTCAGTCTTTCCCAAAGCTGATATCCTTATAGGATTTGGGGGTTGCACAAAAGTTAAAAGGAGAGAACTTTTCTTTTGTTAGTGTCCAACTTTCTCTGCTCTTTCTTTCCTGCCACTGCCACCCCCTCTCAGCACTTGAAGTACAGAACTGAACTTAATAATATGGAAATTTCTTGGCCAGAAAGAGAGGGTGAGTCTCACAATTAAAAACACAAACACTTAGCTGAAAGCAGTTTAGAATCCTTACAAAAAAAATGATCTAAGCATTGTCAAGACAGCTTTCATTACCGAACGACTACAGACCAATAGAGAAAGAGCAGTCACTGTGCACTCTCTCTCTCCACCCTCTCTCTCTCTCTTTCAAAATGTGTTTGTGTGAGTGTAGGTGGAGGGGGATAGAAAGGGGGAGGGGTAAAGGGAGGCAGGATTCTTCCTCCACTTCACTAGATTGATTCGTCAAACAGATCCTATTGTATTTGTCAGTTTCCACAAGCCTATTGATCAGTTAGTATTGTTAAGAAAATAAAATCCAAAAATAATGTTGATTTTACTGATTCTCACACTTGTTATCCTTAGCGCTTTTCACGCTCTGAGCAATGGATTAGGGCTACAGATGACAAGAGGCCTGTCTTTCATGGATTACTCTGTACAGACACTCATTCTGCACAGGAATTCATGTCACTTTGGGATTATTTAGAGGAACAGACTAATTAATCATTCTATTGAAATCTCACACATGATTGTTTCAAATACTTTAGTTTCACCATTTTCATCAATGTATATTTTAAATGTCTTAAAGCATTTTTTTTTTATTTTTTACTATACTTCTTGTTACATAGTATAGGAGAGTTAGGTTTTGTCAAAACCAAACTGGATAAAGCAAACCTAGCAGTATATCTATTTCACCCATGTAATGTCCTAATCTTGGTACATTTTGATGTGTTCCAGGAAAAAGAAATGGTTGTAGGTAAATTCAGATAAGAGGTTCAGAACTGACTCCACAGGGAAAGAAGACATTCAATCTGGGTTCTGAACCACAAAATCAGGACAGATTTATTTCATTTTGTAAAGCAAAACTTTAAATTAATGTCACTGCCTAGGATTTGATAGTGCACACACCCCCATATTTACAAACACATTCTTAAAAATTTAATATATTTATTTGCATGTGGTATTTTCCAGACCCTTTACATTCTTATCAGCTTTGTATTTTTCAAGATGCTTGAAAGTCAAATAAATCTATGTTTCCATTTTCTTTTTGCGCAAATTTGTTTTAATCTTAAGAAGTAAAAATGGTAAATCCTTCAGGTAGACGTAACTATCATAGCCTGAATAAATTGTAAAATAGTAGAAAAGTTCAGCTACAAAATAGATATTTTACCTGTGATTGTAAAAAATAAATAAAGAAAAAAGAAACTATATACCTGAAAAATACTTACAAAAACATTAAGAATCTTATAGTTATTGCTTTCTCATTTGACTTTGATAAGCTTAGCTAAGTTGTTTTCTTTTTTAAAATATTTTTCCAAGCACTTGAGAAGTAATCAATTTGAATTTTTTTTTCTCAACTCAGGTAGAAACAAAGTAGAAGTGGACCTGGTTGAATGTTTGTTAGAATCTACCAAAACATAGCTCCAGGTGTGAAATGTGGATTTGATCCATTCCTCTAGTTTTTTTTCTTCTTATTCTGAGAATCTGTGGCCTATGTCCAGACATGATAAGCCCTACTGTAAGTGCCTCCATAACCACTGACTTTACTGCATCATTTGCTATTTAAAATTCAGAAATATTTTATTGACCTTTTAACATTGAAGTTTATTTAAAGTATGAGTGAAGCATTTATTCCTCTTCCTAAAAGCATACTATTTTGAATTATTTTTCTAAACCACAATCTACATCATGTACTATAATTTATTCTATCTGCAACTGAGTTCCTAATGTCTTCTAACATTTCACATTTTTAAATGTGATTAACTTCTGCCACAGTGTCAAATTTGAGCAGGTGTTTAATATGATGATCAGGCTGTTGTATATATTTCTGTCAAATGAATCAGTAGTTTTCAACATCACCACACTCCATATTGAGATGGATTACTAAGAATGGTATTTTCTGGATGCTGTGTTTGAATATCCAAAGAAACAGCACTTTCCAACTTCACAACAGGTTAGCTAACCTGTTGTTTTTACAATAAAGACCTGTGTAGTCATAGGAGATCTGTATTGAAGTATTTTTCCATTGAAAGGGTGTTTCTGAACTTTTTTCTATATTGGATGAAACCAATGTGTATATTTTTAAAATACCCACTCTATGTTTTGTTATTAAGGAAGAATTTGGGATGGTAATAAACATTGTAACTGAAGAGCAGAAATTGTTCTAATTTGTGAAATGATATTTCAAGTAGTTCTTTAGGTTATAAATACCCTGAATCATCTTGGAGTAGAAGGTAAAGACACTTGCTATATTTGAGTATAAAAGAATATAAGGAGAAGGTATGTTTTAGATGTATTTAAAATATTTAATGTATAAAATGTGTTTGAAGCTATGATTCTCTTGAAATACATTTTATCCATTAAATAAAAAAAATTATCTCTTCCTGAACTCCCATTTAATTGTGACTAGAGAATTCTCCAAAAGTGAGTGCAGCCCACAGAAGCAGGTGACCTGTTTAGGGAAAATGACTGAGTCAGGAATTTCAAAATGAGTTGGTTAATCAGTTCTCCTAATAAACAACACCAAGGAGGAAATCAATACTAGAAACAAATTTCAGTGTTCTTCCCAAGGTATTTTAAGATTAAGTCATATAAAAAAAACATATATTGGTTTCCATTCAACATCTGTTATTTCCTGCTATTTCTTTCTTCAAGGGAATACTTCCTTAGCATTTGAGAAAGGCCTATGAGCAACAGAACTATAGCAAAGGCCATATTCAAACATTTGCCTTGCTCTGATTCTCATGTTGTAGTTCATTTTTAATGAGAGTCTTTCTGGAACCAGGAATTTGAACACACTTTTTTGTCACAAAAAAGAATTGTGCAGGTGAAAAAATTCTTTAGAAGATCAAAGGACATCCTAATAATTGGGAAAGCTAAATATTTGATGTGTTATTTGTTATAGACAAAAATGATAGTTATTTAAGAACTACTGGAGTCATGGATGGGAACTGGGAGTGGCAGGTTAAAAGCAAGTTTTCAGAAATTAAGTTACACTTTTCATATCTGACCTTTATGAATGCTTTTAGTATAAGCAACATGTGAAAGCATGACTTTAGAAAAGCAATTGGTAAAATGCAAAGGAAATTCAATCTCTAAGGAAGCATTAACTCCTCCTTACATCCATGCCCCTCCTCAACCCCATCAATAGAGATTTCAGTAAAACAAGCTCATTCTTTCTCTGGACTGAATATGTAACATTTTGCAGTTTTGTGTTTTCCTTGCAACATCGAGACTTCTTGTTTTTCAAATGAACCAAAGTGATAAATATTAAATCAATGTGGAAGGAGATAAGAAGCTGGCCAAAGAGTTACATTATTTGTGTCTGTACATTTTATGACAAACCTAGATAATTCAGGATCTCAGAAACTATGAGGAATGTTATCCCTTTTCTTGAGACTTTGATTAGTGGAGGGAGTAGGTGCATATTATTTGGTTAGTACATCTGACTGGGGGATGGAAGACTGGAAAAGTGATGCATAAGTTATAGTTAGTATCCAAGTTGTCACCAGTGGCTAAAATACAGGTCTTAGGAACATGATTTATCATTCCTACAGTTTCTTTTGTGTTTTGTCTTCTTCAATCCATCTCATATAGCAATATTTCAAAAATGTTTAAAAATGCCATTTTCTTTGGGTCATTGCTATGTGCTTAATGAGTTTGTCACCAGTCAGCTTCTTTATTAGATTACCTGATAAATGAATGCAGGTTCCTGAATATTGATTTATTTAAAAACAACAAAACACTGAAAATACCTGTTGTTGTTTTTAAGTGAATGCCTCTACCTCCACTCGGTTGGAACAAGAAAGTTTTCAAGGGAGACAAAAATACCATTGTTAACACTGATCAGTACAGGCCAGGCAGTGAGGAGGAAAAGTGAGGCATCCATGGAATACAAATGAAATGAGCAGGTTGGCCGTTCACTGTTTCAGGATATGAAGTTATTAGTCATCTGCTTTCAGTGAAGACATACTACACACCTTCTCCCCAAATAAATAAATAAGCAGACCTATACAAAATAAACAAAGTGAACAAACCAACAGCATTGTGTAAGGATTGCTTTATATCTGACTCATGCAAAGCAGATGCAGAGTTGCCTTTTGTCATCCACGGAAAAAAGTGTTGCACCTCAGATGGAGTTTATTACAATCTCTATACTCTAAGAAAAGCCCCCCTCTTTTTTTCCCTTTATTTGAAATGTGGTTAAGGACTTTGATAATGGAAAGAGGCAGATATACTAAATCCTAGCATTAAAGTTCCTTACAAGAGTGTACTATATAAGGGCAGAACCAACAGTTTAGCAGACAGTGATTCAAAACTAGAGTGCAGTAAGGTTTCTCCAAATCACAAGAGTTATGAAACTTTAGTTTTTCTGTTCTATTCTGTATTGCCTCAAATTTAAAACATGATTGGATCTAGACAATGCCCTTCCCCATTTTTCCTTCTGTAGTGTCGGGGTAGAATTATATTCTGGGTTTCATTTCACTGCCTGGGCTACAAAAGCAGCTGTCACATTATAGAGGAGATTAGGAAATGCCTTGTTTATTAGTTAACAATTTTTTTAAAATTATTAACTATGATTTGTGAAGAAAATTCAATTTGCCATTTTTCCTTAGAGTATATCCATAGAATTAATCTCTTTGAAAAATCAATCAACATAAATTCATTTTCTTTTCCCTGCTGTATCAAAGAAAAGAGAAATAGCAGGCAATGTGTCTAGCTTTGCATCTTCTTAAATTACAGATCTCAGTTGAAAAGGTTTGAGTTGAAGACTTAAATGACAATGTGATTTCTGTTTTTTGTTTGTTTGTTTGTTTTTTTAAGTTGATGCGTGATTTTGGTGAATTAAAACGTTTTAAAAAACTTCAACATCTAATTGAATTTTATAATCCTCCTCTTGAGACAAAAATAATATCCACTATATCCACTGTGCTCTCATATAGTTTTTAACTCTATCATCTCAACTAAAACTTTAATAATGAATCAACACAATATGTTAATCAACATGAGGAAAAAAATTAGTTCATCTTTGGACTTGAGATTTAAAAAAATGAGCCTATTTCATATTGTATAATTTTTAGAAGTTATATTTGATATTTTTGTTAGAATTGTGAAATATGATGAATATGATTATTAACATATGTATTTTGAAAAATGCTAAGTGAATGGATATAAAGTACTTTCATCCCCAAACTGATAACTATAGGAGGTAATGCTCATGTCAACTAGCTAGATTTTGTCATTCCATGTTGTATGCATTTTTTATATATTGCACACAGTAAATGCATACAATTTTTCCTGTCAATTAAAAAATTAATAAAAATTAAGCACTTTGGTGGTCTCTTTTTGAATTATGAAATAATCACTATAGATTTTATGATGCTATAATACCTATTTCAACTCTGTTAAGCCAAAATAACAAAAAATTAGAGAAATAAGAAAACTAAAACTGAATGAATGAAGCTAAATATAGTGGTATATTTCTCAGGCAGTCAATAAATACTTGTCACAATGTTCTATCCAGCACATCAAATTTGATTTTAGAGACACAATTTTAAATACACTCTTTTCTTTACTCTCATACCCCAAAACCTTTGAAAGCATTTTACTTGTCAAATTTCTTGCATTGTTTCCTTTGTATTTATCCAGTCAACAATATTTTGAGATTTTTCCTACATGCCAGTCATTTGACTTGTAAAACAAATTATATGTTCTTTGAGAATAGTGATATGTATTCCCAGTAATAAGTGGCCCAATTCCAATTTATTTTCCCTGCCACAAGTCACATGGACTATCTACAAATTTTTTTATATAGTGGCTAGGTTGTTGAATTTTTAAATACATGAGTATTGCTATACTCTTTTAATCAATTCCTGCATCTGTTTTTATTCCTTTTAGTAATGTCTTTCCTACTATTGTGGAAGAGTTTAGCTGATGACATATTGTGACATATTGTCCAATTATTTTGTAGAAATTCTCATGATTACAGGCTATTCTATTTCTCTAAAGCAAATATGCCCTATATCAGGATTTTGAATTAGTAATATATATACACACATATCTTGCATTAGGAAAATTATATATATATCTTATATATATATATACACACACACATACACACACATATATATTTATGTATATGCATATGTAAATATATATGTACATATATACACACACATACACATATAGCCACATATACACATATACATACATGTTTGTGTGTAAAGTGTATATCTACCTATACTTGTGCAATATTTCAGAATACTTTGCAAGTATTCTGGGAACTTCCCCTTTCCTGTGTTTTTATGGTGCTATATATACCTATTATATATGCCCATTTTAACTATTATATTAGTAAAATATCCTATTATAACTAATTACCTTATATCATATTAAATTTTCTTGGTTGACTGGAATTTCAAAGAGAACAGGAATTCTTTGTTTTCATTATTTTATTTTCAGTTTTCAGGACAGCATCTATTACAGAATAAAGCTTAACTTATTAATTAATGGATTAATAAATTAACTAAAGAATCTGGGGAAGACTATGCTATATAATGAAAATATTGTGCCTTAGAAATCTCCCAATTTAAATGAATAATTTTGTTCTTTGCAGATATAATTATATTAGCTTTTCATGCTCTTATATAAGAGCATGGATTAGAATGTAGACCAGAGCATTAGGGTTCTAATATGTAACTTTAAAATGCTGCTAAAGTAACTATTATAGAGTCCATAAAACAAAATGTTTGGTCTTTCCTTCAAAGCATAGAAATTTTCATTGTTGCTATTATTACTTTTGTACAATTCTATATTTCTCTAGAAGTGAAAGACCCCTTGCATTTAATATAGATTGCAAAGTGTCATAGTATGTTGCTAATATAGATGTTATACGGGAGATAAAACACCTGATTTTAAATCACAGGATCACAATTTATAACAATATAATATACACCTAAGTTTCTTTGTCTAGAAATGCAGTTGATCATCTCCTTTCTCCACCATGGTTTTCAAATTGCTTCTATTTGTCATTGCCAAATACAAGGACACCCAGATAGCTAGTGTCACTAGGCAGTTTCTGCCTCCACATGTTGTGGAGTTGGACTCTTCAGTCTGACCAAGTCTCTGGGCATCAGAATTGAAGATGGGGATGAGGCAACCATGTAGATCTTAGAGAGAAAAAAACAGTTCTGAAATGTTCTTTTGGAGAAAGAGGAGACAAGTTCTTAGCATTCCTGTAATAGGCACCACAAAAGTTAAATGAAAAAGAAAAAAGGAGAATCTAGGTTGATATTAATTTTATGCTTTGAAAATTTGTCCTTTAACTATTATATGTTAAAGTTTAAGTACACTAAATTTATATATCAAATCCTATAGATTTGACCATAAAAAAGATTATCTAAATTAAAATTTGAGGAGTCAAGAGGATGGTAGTGAGCAAATAAACCATGAATTAGACTAACAAGCATGAGGTTGCCTTCGATAATCAGCCCTGCAACTGCAGGCAGCTGCAAATTGAAGGAGAGCAGCATTTTACCACTTAACAAATTGCTGGTGACTCGCTTGGCCAGATGTGTTTTTGAGATCCTCAGCCTTTCACAGTCTGCACAGTATAGAAAGAATGGTATCTTAGATGGTAAATCAAGCCTTAAATTATTCGAAGACCCATTACTAGTACTAAATCCTCAACATGTGAGTGGGTTTTAATAACCTAAGTTGCAAGTTTCATGAGTTAGTATTTATGTTTCAGAGCAAATTATTTTCCCAGAGAAGTGTCATACTTAACTTTAGGAAACAGAGAAGTTAAGGTCAACAGGTGAAACACCTGTACAGTTATTATGGGAATATCTCATGCTACTATTTATATTTTAAGTCATTACATCTCATAGGTCAATGGCACTCTTTAGCATTTTAACTGTTCAACAAGTTTTGTTTCATGCTGTTTTCAGAACACTAGGGAATCCTGATTGGCTGGTAAATAAGTTAATTTTCCATCCTGGTGGAATTTTTACTATAATAGTTTCAACAGGAACATTTTTTTTTTTTTTTTTTACCTTTAGGATCACTGTTTAAACATATTGGAAAGAATGTGACAATGATTAATATTACACAACTGTCAGCTTCTCATGTTTACAAATGGATACCCACAACATATCATTTAGATTTATAGTATAAATTATTATAGGTACTTAATTTACTATTCATATTTGTTTATTTTTCATAATAATTGCCCAAAGTCCTAAAAGAGTACACAATTAAGTGTAAAGATATGATTGCTTTAATCTCGATAGATGTAGAATTTCTATGTATAAGAGTCAGCAAAACTTTCTAACTGTATTGGCCATAAGTAGTGGGATTAAGTAGATTTTAAAGAAAGAATCATGTGGAGCTGGGGTTGTAGCTCAGCAGTAGAGTGTTCACCTAGCACGTGTGAGGCTCAGGACCACACAAAAATAAATAAATAAAATAAAGGTATTGTATCCAACTATAAAAAAAGAATATATTAAAAAACAGAATCATGTTTTATAACCTTATACACAATTCTTAGAGTTCATCCTGTTATGCTTCTTTAAAAATGCTGGATTTCAAACACTTTCAACAGCATTTTCAAATGTGAATTCAATAAATGTGGGAAGCCACTTAGTCTGTCTCTAAATTGACTCTATCAGAAAGTGGTTCAAATGTCACTAATTATTTTATAGGAATAATCATGTTGTAGCTTTAAGCAAACATAAGCTTTCGTCTACTTTAAGACTGGAGTGCCAGGATGAAAATAAAGACTCTTCTGCTGAAATACAGATGATTGAGTTAAGTTTAACAAGATGCAGGATGTGGCACTTCAGCTATCTAACAGTGGTGGGCTGTTTGCCACCCCAGAAGCAAGATCGTGTTTCCTCTGTCTTGTGCAATTTCAGGAAACTTCTTAAAAATTACATGATTGACACTGTGGCATTCTTCCCATTCTCCTGTACTTAAATGTTAATATCTCTACAATAAGCATATACTTTTACAGTATTAGAAAAGCAAAAATAAGCCAACCTTTTACTTTTGAGAGTTTTTAGAAGGTCAAACTAGAATGGTCTTTTATTTTCTCTGAAGATTTATTCCTTACTGCTGTTGCTTCTCTAATTTCTATCTTTCCATCCTATAGATCTTTCTCCTTCAACTGTAAAAATGAGTGACTAGATACAGTAAAGACATAGTAGTATGAATTTTTCTATGTATGACATAGTAAGTATAATATTATAGTAAATAGATCCTTCCAATTTGGTTATCTATTTATTCAGTTCTTTGTGGTTTTGCAAAATCTTTTATCCTAACTGCCAACACCCCAATACTCTATGAACTATGAGTTAAATTTCTATCCACATACACTGTGTTTTGGGTATATTTATATGTGCTGACTCTGTTGGCAAAGTGTATATTTCATGAGCATATTTGTCTTGTGGCACCACTTTAATGAAAGGACCTTTTTCAGTTTTAAGCGTTATATGAACTAATTCCTGTGAGGTTTCTAGGACAATTCCTTTCACACAATGGTCCTCAATAAATGCAACTGAAAACTTCCTGACTATTATTAGGAATTTCCTGGGAGATACAGGAGGGGGGTTGCATCAAGACACAAAACTGGTTGTTAAAACTGTTAAAGTCAGATGAAGAGAAAAAAAAAAACAGCGGTTGAAAGAAATTCTGAAGATTTTCAGAAAAATTCTATCTTTTCTGTTAAAACCTGGTTTAAAGTATTCTATGTATTCCTGAAATTACTAAGATCACCTTAAAAAACAAATTAGAGAATTCCAAACTCTGGTCAAAGACCATTTGATTACTTAAAAAAATGGCTATGTTTAAACACTATATTGAACTGAAGAAATTACCATGTTCTACCATGTTCTATTTTGGGATGTATAGAAAAGTCGTTTTTAGTAAGGTGATGAAATATCCTTAAATAATAGAATTTCATTAGGAATAGGTTTGACATAAATGACTTTCATTTTGCCTAATGCTCTGAACCATAAGCTAAAAATCAAGTGTTATAAACTTTAAGAGGTAAGTCATTTTTCTGTCTAAGTAGGTGTGGGAAAAATGTGTCTCCCATTTCCCAGGAGGACAGTGGGGCTGTTGATATAGAAGGAAGGTTTCCTTCTATTTGCTCTACCATAAAGGAACACTGCAAGGCAAGAATAGGTTGTGTATGTAACAAGGACCTTAAAACACTGCAACAGTGAACAGATTGTAGTTACCTGAATGTTTTTACTCCCAGGATTATAAAACATTTTAGTGTTATATATTTTATATGTGTATGTATGTTTATATATATATATATATATGTGTGTGTGTGTGTATGTACGTATTCTTGTAAGGCTGCATATTTATACATGCATATATGTTGTTGTGTGTGTGCATATACACATATATGCACACGCACATACAATTATTGACACATACTGGCAAACATTATATACTCACATATGTATACACTAAATGTGATTTAAAAAGTAATTGTTGAAGATTTCACTGGGTACAAACATAGATAAAAGACAAATACTATGCTAACAATGTAAGAATTCAAACACAAATAGGCTTTGCAATAGAATGGGAGAAGCAAAGTAAGATTAGACTTTTAGAAGTACACAGCAAAAATCTTTTTAATACCATTCAAATATAAACTTTAAAACACAGACAGCAGAGGCAGATAATTACTCTTGTCTTTCTGCAGTATTTAGTTAAACTGAGGTAGTTTCCAATACTGTGCCATAAAATATTTCTCTCCTCCCTCAAACAATACAAATTCACATGTGATTTTTGGCATCTTAAGTATAAGTGGAACACTTGGCTTTGACCCATTTCCTTATTCAGAAGAATTACTCTCAGATTTCAGACTTGAAAAAGTGATAAAGGCTATTTTCAGAAATCAGACTCTCAGGATATAGAAAACTGCAGGTTTCTGATTACTGCACTACAAATTCATGTAGAGGTGAACACCATCACTTGAGTCATTATGAGAAATAGATACTATATATTTTAATGCTCTAAAAATAATACAACTAGCTAAAGAGTATATATTTTTACGGCTAATGGGCTAGTAGCCTATTTATGAATTCATTCACTTTTAAGTGTCAAGAAAATTTGTGACTAACATTTGCATTTAAAATTTTTGTTTTCCTTCATCTGTTTAATTTTATCTATACTGGAGATGACACCACTTTTCAGACCTCCATTTTGTTACATAGATAAAATCTGAAATGAAATTGCAAAGCAGAGAAGAACATTCTGTAACAACTTTTTAGTCATTTACTAATTTTTGAGATGAGCTTTTGACACTTAGTAGTCCAAGTAAGAGTGATAACAAAAGGATTATACTATTCAACTAGCTCATGTTGTGGGATGTGTGTGTTTGTGTGTGTGTGTGTAGGCTAATGTTTAACCGAAGTGGATAGATTACATTATTAAATAACCAATACAGAACTGTGTGGTGAAAGACACCCAACTTGAGTGCTATTTGTAGCTTAGCTGTTAATCAGTTTTGTGTTATTAAGTTTCTTGGGGGGTCCCAATATTCTCTGTAGATAAATTAGTTGAACCAGATGAACTTTATCCTTGATTCCCTCTAATGCTGAAAATATTATATTATAACACATATTTCCCGACCATGCTATAAAACTTATCACTTAAAATATTAGCTACATATTTAATATTTTTGTTAGAAATAATATTCATACCATTCCATGCAAGACAGTAATTTCAGTTGTGGAACAAAATGTTAAGCTCATTTTTAATACTATGCATTCAAAATACTTGATACTCTCTATGACAGCTCTACCATCAAAATACCAATTTGTTAAATAAAAATATTTATAATATGCCTTCTATACTAGACTCTGAAGTAGGAACCTGGGATAAAAGTCACATTATATGGTTTGGACATTGAAAGTAACTGGTATGATGGAGAGGAATTTGGGTGAAGTTAAGATTTCTAAGTGTGTTTATCAAACCTGTCATTTTGAGAAGAGTTAAGTTTCCTCTTCTAAGACAGTTAATAGATAATGCATATTTTCAATTTACATTTTTTTCATTTGATTACAGTAAAATATACATTTGGTGGCAAGGAAAACAAATATTGATAATAATTCAACTTACCACAGTGACTATTATTTTCACACACTGGAATCATATCCAAACACTGAGCTAATTACCATGGGAAGGAAATAAATGAATAAAATGGATTGTTGCTCTTGAGGAAGTCCCAGTCTAGTGAAAGTAAGAGTTAAATAATAAGAAAATATAGCACTCCAGTTGCTTAGATAACACAGATGATAGGCATTCAGCCCAACTGGGGTTTTATAGGAGGCTTCCTGTGGGAGATGGTGCCTGAGCTGGGTCTTAAATGATGAGTAGGAGCAGGTGAAGAAAGATGAGCAGGTCATACCCGGGCTTCAACCAAAGTACAAAGCCAGAAAATAAGAGAGTGTGTGTGAGTGCAGGAAATGGGAGCAATCTTGTCAATAAAAGGGTGTAAATTGCAAAGAGAAGAAAGAAAGGAGAGATCAGCAGGAGCCAAATCATAAAGCATCTATAAGGTCATGCTTGTAATTCTAATATAGGTGATGAAACACCACGGAAGGATTTTAAAGAGGAGAATACCACAGGAAGATTTGCTTTTGTGATAAATGAGTCCTGTTACAGTGTGGAGGGAAAAAGCATGGAGCTAGGGAGGCCAGCCAGGCTTTATTTTAATGATCTGGAACAGAGATAACTAAAGCCCCAATCATGGTAGTGAAATAAGAAAAGACATAAAGATATATTTGAGAATTATAAAAGAGACAAAATCTACTACTTTGGGGGAAAGGTCGGATAAAGAGAAGAATGGAAAAGTAGGATTTTATAGTATTTCTCTCATGATCATGGCACAGATGGATAGATTCATTAACTGATGCCAACAAGAGAAGATGAGGAGCAGATAAGCCTCATCAGAGAAAGGAGTTCAATTTTGAACTTGTTTATTTCGAAAAGACTACCAAGTAGTACTTTAGGTACAAGTAAGCAGTTCAGTAAATTAGTTAAAAGCTCAAATGCCAGAGGCAGAAATAGGAATGTATGTGGGAGTTAAGATTAATAGAGAAAAAGTTGGCTGATGAGAGAACTCTGGATCGCAGTGAAGAACAGGTAGAAGAAGAGAACCCTAAACAGGAATATGAGACGAGCCAGGTAAGGACTGGAGGAAGTAACCTCACAGACAAGGGGTTAGAAACTTTTAAAGAGGTCTGTCAAATGGGAGGACACAGGGCTGCACTTATGATTTGAAGTAGGAGGATCTCTATGTAAGATAGAGTCTATGGTGGGAAGAAAAGCCAAATTGTAGTGAGTTAGGGAGACCAGATATGTGATTTAAAAAAATTAATTATTAGCTGATATTGGCTAATCAGCTCTATCCCATTTTTCAAATATGAAATGAGAATGGGGTTTAAAATCAATTTCATCTTAGATGTTTGAATTACAGGAAAAATTGAGGGATTTACTCTGAAAATGGTTACCATCTACAACATATAACAGATTTTACATCTATCATTACCACACTGAAGAAATTAATTATTTTTTTCCAAATGATTGGATTTAATTTATTTCTCTTTTTTTTCTCCAAGTGTTTCCAAGACTCCTTGCAAAAATTGATTCACTGATCACAATGTAATATTATACCCTTAGCTTTTTCAGTGGGTTGATGTAACAAATGATCTTTTGGAAAATATTCACCACGTCTGCAAAACTACTATTCATTATAGTAGTCAACATCTTAAATAATGATACACATGGTGAATTCCTCATAGAATTTAGTGACAGGAAAGATTTTCTGTAATGTTGAACTGATAAACTCCATTTTATCAGTTAATGGAAGTGCATTTCTTTTTTAACCTTGGCAGAGGAGAAATTTAAAATGAAATCTAATGCTCATGTGTGGAAACCACCTTTATAAATTTCCTAGTTTGTACCTACCAATTATATTTTCCTTTCTTGTATGAGTTTTCTCATTCTACAGTATTTTCCTTATGGGTGTATGCTCACATGCATGTGTGTTTACCAAAGTAACCATCAAATTCTATTAAGAATACGAAGTTCAATTAACAGTAGCAATAAAAAATAGTAATAAAGTGTTTGATCATATTGTATTTCATTTACCCTTCATTGCTTTTGAAGCTCTCTTTTCCCTCTCACACAAACCTAGTCATGTACTATTTAGGGGAAAAAAAGTGATAATTTCTGTGGAATAACTTTTAAGATAATTTTTTTATATTTAAATTTTCTCATCAGCTATTATATTCTTTCTCCACACATTTAATTCCAAGGAAAGAGATGCAGTAGAATTTAATGCAGCTTGAAAAGCATTTATAATTTATTATGTTTTTGCTAATATTTAAATATAATTCTGAGTCTAGTACTAATTAATGTATACATTGGTGATAATTTTTTAATAGGACATTTAGCTGCCTTGAGGACTACTTAAGATTGTATCCTAATTCAGACTGATTCTATGACATTATCTTTTAATAACATGCTTTTTGTGCATGCTGCCCTTAAATCTTCATATTCCTTAAACAGAAATTCTGAAGAGCACTGTGAAAAGTGGCATGTGCAAATAAAGGATTACAAATTTCATCCAATGTAATGGAAAGTTTACAGTTGAGTATAGGTATAACAATTATAGAAGTGATTTGATTTGGGGAACTAGCAAAACCTGCTTCATTTTACAGATCCTAAGATATTCTTCTTAAATACACTCCTTCCCATCTTTAATAACTCATTTCAAATGTTACTTTCTCTTTGAATCCTTCCCCCAAACTCTAGGCAGTTGTGCCCCTTTATGGATTCCTGACCATCAGTCTTTAGCAATTATAATGGAATCTCAAAATATATTGCAATAGTGTTTGAAGATCAGCTTCTTTCCTCTTTTCACCAGGAAAACTTGTACCTTCCTTGTCTTTTTAATGTAAGGAATAAGCATAACACTAGACATACAATAGGAATAACGGGACATCACTCTGGATTTTAGATATTTCACTTTTTAAATATTCAAGATGATTATAAAATTGGCAGTGACATTTCTAATGATGGCATGAGGTAGCAAGAAAGAGTCCTAGCAAAAATTTGAAAAGTTGGGAAATAAAACTGGTACAAACCCAGTATTAAATCAATAAACTGTTCTGGAGTAGTGATATCAAATCCCTCCAGTAGATCAAATTTATCCCAGAAGAAAAAGACTTGAACTGAATCTGCCCAGCTATATGAACATAGTGAACATAAATATGTGTAAATCACAAGGAGATAATGCAGATAGTGCAGCAATGGTGGTGGCACCGAGAGAAAAGACCCAGGGCCAGCTCTTGGCAAGACATAGGCCCTAGATCTCTCCTTCATTTTCATTTCTCAAAAGGGGAGTTTGTTCCAACTCCATGAAAGAAATAGGGGAATTAGGCTTTGTGCTTTGACATGATGCTATTCAACATCCAAGGATGTTATTTATATTGTTTTGGCTCTAAGTAGTCTGCTTAAAAGTTTAGAATGTGATTGTCATGAAAATAGGCATATTATGGGTTATGTAGCATTTAAGTTTTACATTGCACCTTAATAATAAACATTTCAATTCATTATACAATAATAATAGTTTCCAGTGCCTATGATAAACCAGACACTAGACCAGGTACTTTTTCATACAGTTACCTCAATCCTCACAGTACTTTGCAAACCAGAATGTTCCTCCCCATTTTGCCAATAAAGAAACTAAGACCTGAGTAATGTAAGTAATTTTATATCTGCTGATGAAGCTCATATTGCATTTCTAATCTTTCCTCTGTATTGTTACAACTTGATTGGACTTATATTGGTACAGTCAGATAACATGATGTCAATATTAGAGACATATATAGGACTATGTTTTTAAAAATTCAATCTCATTGTGAAACTGAGTCAAATATGCCACCAGCACACTGTCATTCTTCCAAACATATTTACTAAACTAAAATGATAGTTACTGATAAAACTCAAATGGTGAGAGAACATTTTATTCAAATGGAACAGGTGAACATATTTCCTCTTTTCAGCTCTAAAGCATTTCTGGGTAGAAACTCTAAGCCCTGCACATTTGGATTTTAATAGTCAAAGGCCAAGAATTGCTATTTCTCCTGCTTGACCTGTTCTTAACCCAGAGAGCTCTTATTGCTCACTACCTTAGCTCTTTTATGAATCTACACAAAGGTTGAATGAGGTTACATTCCTACTAACAACACAATTTAAAACTTTATCCATTATTTTTTTTCTTTAACTGTATTTTTCCTCATAGTCCTTTTTACTATAGGCCATATTATACATCTTATTTATGTGGGATCTGCTTTCCCCCATTAGAAAGCTTTTCCTATACTTAGTCTGCTTTATTTTGTATCACAATTTTTGGAATTGTGCCCAGTACATAGGAGGCATCAATAAATATTTATCAAATGAATGAATTCATAGCATAACAGAGGTACAACTGAAAAATTAATGGATCCATTTTATGGACTCTGAAATAAATTTATTTTTCTAATGTTATATAGAAAACATGCAATCTTTTTAATAAGGCCAGTTCCACATGTAGTACACACAGATATACAGATGAACAATTAAGTATTAGTATAAATTCATTAAAAAATATTTATGAAGGATGATCCTTTTTGACCTTTATTTACAAGTGAATCATCTGGTATTGAAACAAACAAACAAACAAACAAAATCCAACCTTGAGATTTGTTTTCTAGATATTAGAGCAGTTGGAAAAATAGCTCTTTGCATTTAAGTATCAAGACCTATAGGAAATACATTTTTAAAATATTTCTTCAAAGCCTGATCTTTTCTCCAACTGGAATTATACTGACATGTTTTTGTTGTCATTGCTTTTGTTGTTTAGACAAAGCAGCACAATAGGAGACTAACTGCAAGTTATGTCACTCAGAATGAGAAAGAAACTGTGCCACAGTCATGCCTCTGAGTCATGCTAGGCAGAATGACAAATGGACGATGATGTACATAATGACATGGGAGTCTTTGGCTTTGCACAGAGGTCCATAAATATTTTGCACATGCTTGGAATACATGGACGTCCAGTTGACAGACTCTCCAAGAAAATTCTAAAATTAGATACCAGATCTAAATTGGTATGAGGAATTTAATGAAAAGGGATGTCCTTTGAGGCTTTTAGGTCATCACACAAAGTGGTCTTCGTTGTGTTTTATTTAGCAGTGACTTGCAAGCCATTTGGGAAGAATAATGTACAAAGAACGAAACATTAAGACATTGATTCACTTTCCCCCATATTGCAATCAGTTTGAATAACAGCGGATATGCGATTCATGCTAATTGTGCCAAAACAGCAGCAGCATGAATGCTAAATTATTCATCATGCTCACAAACTGTCAAATGGGGCAAATAGCCAACTATTCAAAATAATTGCAAAAAGATTGGCACAGCTGTAATGTGTTTTCAGAGTGTATTCCATATCCTCCTGAAACCAATGTTCAATGCAAAAAGGAAAGCCTCTCTTTGATAGACTCAGGGAATTTAGAATTCATTCATAAGTATTTCAAGCAAAAACTAATTAATTCATTTGTACTGTAATTTCCTCCTCTCCAATAAATTAAAAATATCAAAATATTTCCAGATTAGGAGAAATCAGTAATAAAAATGAATGCCCAAATATATGTTGATGATGCATTGAGATGTGCTTTGCAAAGTCATTTCTAAATTGCAGTCCTGTCTATTTTTAAACTAATGAATACACTTGACCTTATATAAAACATCTTGAAATTTCTACTAGCTGCAAAAATTTCATAGAAATAACTTTAAATTAGTTCTTATCCATTTGTGCTATGCAAATAGTTTACATTACAAATACTCAATACATTTATAAAATTAGCTAAATTTTGTTATAATATGGCTTGCTAAATCTACCATGTGCTACAGTGTTTAAATGGGCTACATTTTTAAAGATGAGGGGGAGAATAGGGAGATGAAAAGAGAGAACCACAGAAGGGAAGGAGGGAGGAAATAAAGTCAACTCAAAGTTTAAAATTTCTGTTTAAAAATATCTTTCTCTGGAACATTGCATATATCTTTTAACCTTTTAAAGCACCCATTCTTCTTTAGTAAGAACAGAATTATGAATAAATCCACACCTAGTCTTACAATTTAAAACAAACTTCTATTAGCTGCAAAAATTTCATAGAAATAACTTCAAATTAGTTCTTATCCATTTATGCTATGCAAATAGTTTACATTACAAATACTCAATACACTTATAAAATTAGCCATATAAAGTTCTTTTGAAATTTTCTGAAGATTTCATAGGATAATAAAGGAATATTTAATTAATGATAACAGAAAACCAAGAAAATATAATTAAAATAATTTTTATGTAGTATATTGGTAGATCGCAAAAAGAAATTTAGGTTTAAAAGTTAGAAATATGCTTGGGGCTGGGGTGGGGGCTCAGCAGTAGAGCACTCCTCTTGCATGTGTGAGGCCCACAAAAATAAAATAAAATAAAAAGGTATTGTGTCCACCTACTACTAAGAAAATATTTTAGAAAAGGTTAAAAATATGCAAATGATGGAAATATGATATTTATCATATGGAAATATGATAATTTTGTATAAATATGATAATTTTGTATAAACAGAACAAAGGGTTTGTTTAGAGGGAAATTTTGCCCTCACCCAAACTCTGAGGTTCTTAGGAGTTTTTATTGAAGGTTATGCTTCCAATCATTATTATTAAAGAAACTTATCCAATGCCATGACAATAATTGTACATTTTCCAGTAGCAATATATCAGGTTTCTATCTTTGTCTTAATATTAATAAATAAGATAAGCATAGTTCATCATTAAAATAAGTTTAGATAGTTGTATATATGTTCATAAAGTTGGGAAATAGGCAATGTTTTGTCATATATCAAGTTAGAAAAACATTTTTCTGACAACATATTAATTGTCTTTTATTTCTATTTCAAAAATTCCAGGTATTATTTTTATTTGTTCTAATAGTTATACATGACAGTAGAATGCATTTTGACTCATCATACATAAATGGAATATAACTTCCCATTCTTCTGGTTGTACATGTCGTATTTGACAAAAATTTTACTTGATGGTAAAAACTTCTGAAATATTGCACTTGTGTAATAGACTTTCAGGTGAAATACATATTTCATTTGTAAATTCTTTACATTTGAAATCCTTATAATTTGAAAAAGTTCTGATATGATTCCTTGATCTGTAAGTAACATCTTTTGTTTGTACTGAGAAGAGTTTTTAATACTAAAAGTGAGTAGTAAATTTAAGATGTTTATCCCAACAACTAAATTATGACTATTACTTCAATCTAGACAGCTATGTGAAGAGAATTAGAATTCATGTGAGATTATGTTATCAAAATTCATACAGAATTGGTCATCCCTTCTATATTCAGATAAGCTAAGAATTATTCTAAAGGGATTTTCTAGTTTCCTTTCTCTAATACCAAATCATTTTTCAAGAGATAGCATCAGGAAAATTGCTTAACATGAAAGAGAAATCATTTAACACTTTATAACTTTGAGACTATATAATTTCTAGATATTTTTAGAAACATCAAAATGAATATTGAAAACTCCAAATCTTCTAATTATTTTGTGGTCTTAGTAATGATATTCAACTTAAATGTATGCTATTCAGTTGAACTTCATTAAATAATAAATGAATTTTTATAGAGAAATAAGGCATTGATAATTTATATGGGGAACTCAACAGTGTATGAAATAGAAATGTCACATTTAGCTGGGCCTTCCTTCCTCTGACTTGTACCTCTACTTTTTCCTCAGAGGAACCAACTGTATTCTTAAGAGGCAAAGACATATTTTATATTTAACCTCCCTATCACATTACTTTGTGCCTACCTATCTTCAGTTATGTTAAAGTCATGCCTATCTGCCTTATTCAGGGTCCCCTACAAGAAATTGAACTAAATCTTGACCAAAGTAGGCTAATTTGAATAGGATTTATTTACATACTCAGTATTTACAAAAATATATTGGTATGGAGGATCTACCAAGTGCTCATTTTCCTTCTCAAGGAGACTGAATCTTTATAATCCCTTCCCTTTTGGATTTTAGTAATGACTCCATATTGCTAACAGAAGATTAATCATCAAGTGAGAGTAATATCTGATTAAAATCATCTTCAACAAAAACATAAAGGATCTTTTCTAAAAATATTTAAATCATTATTTATCTGTAGTCTCTACATAGTTAATCATTTTATAAGTGAAGTAAGAAGGGATGGGATCAAAGAAGGGATGTCATGGGCCTGGGGGCTGTGGCTCAGTGGTAGTGCACTTGCCTGGCATGTGTGAGGAACTGAGTTCAACTCTCAATACCATATAAAAATAAATAAATAAAATTAAGGTCCATCAACAACTAAAAAAATATTTAAAAAAATAAAAGATGGAATGTCTTCATGGATATCTGACACAGGTGCCCCAAACTAGTTCTCAGTATGGTATATAGAATGGATAAGGAGTTATATAGATACTCAAAAAACTCTAAGCATGATAATCACAGCACATACATAAGCCTGTGAGGAACTGACTTAAACTTCCTGAGAAACATTGCTTCAATATGTGTACCAATGCCATAAAGCTCTGCTATTATGATATAATTCTCTATAGTATTACTTACTAATGCAATCCAGTCAATGCTGTCAAAATTCACTTTTCCACCTCTGAAAAACTCTCAAGATATCAAGACTTACATGTAGAAAAATGAGATTTTCATTATCATTGGTTTTGATCTTATGCCCCATGTTATTCAATGATAAAGTAATCAAACAATACTTAAAGTTTATAAATAGAGATAGTTTTCAAGTTTTATACCTGTGATACTAACTTCTAAGCTATAAATATCATATCCTATCTTCAGATTTTCTTACACCTATGGGTAAAGAAGGGCATGGACACCAACAATAAATACCTAGATGAATGTAAGGTTATCAAGATTTTTCTTTTATCTACCAAAGTAAAGGTGTGGGAAACAGAACACAGAACATATCAAAGCATGTCAATCCATTAGTATTAAGATAATGAGCAAATAAGATCAGAACTTACAAAAAACCACAAACAGCATTTACAGTCGATATTGACGGGTAAATTTGGCATAACAGGGAGAGAGATGAAAATCAGTTTCTGACAAAGAATCTTAAGGAATTAGTTATATATTTTGTTTTAAAACTTAATATAAACTATGAATGTAGTATACATTTTCCAAAAGAATAATAAATAAGTTTTATATAAGCAGTAGTGATTTTTAAGTGCATTATTTTTTCTCAGAATAAACAGATTTGTTGATCCTAAATTAAAATTGTTGTTTATTCATTTGTCCATGTCTAAGACACGCAACACCTGTAGTAGAGTAATGGTCCTCAAAATTGGTGGAGTTAGTATCACCGGGGAAGCTTGTTCAAAATACAAATATATAGAAATTACTCCATTTTTCTGATTCAGCATTCAAAGGTGTGGGGCACAATTAACATTGTTTGTGGTAAGTTCTTCAAATAATTTTTATGCCAGAGACAAATGTTTAGTCAATTAAGAATGCTTCTGAATATATCTTCTAATTATAAAAAAAATTTCTAAACATATTATAAAACAAGTTTTTATACATGAACCTGTTGTGTCTGTATATATGTTAGTCAATTGCTTTCTTTTCTATTCACCCATATAACACAGGCTCTTTGAAGGCTAATACTTTATAAGTATGTGAAAAACTAAGGCTTTAACATATGAAACCAATATGGAGCTAAAGGTAATAAAATTAACATGCCATCTAGGGAATTTCAGCTATCATGAACTTTAGGAAAGATAAGATGATATGAGAGTCTAGGAATAAAATATAAATCTTATCTTAACTGAACCCAGTTGTGATCTCACCAGCAGAGAATGGTGAGACTTGTATTATTTGCTCCAGTTGAAATAAATATCCAGGTATACATAAGGCTAATTACAAAGTAAAATTTTTTCAAAAGCAAGGACTAATGTATGTGTATAAAAGTTCCTGATTTAAAAAGCCTTAAAAAGTGTAGGTAGAAATATATTAAAAATAAAATGAGATATAGAATAATCTCCCCAAAATATACATTGTTCAAATGTTAAGGAGAAACAAAATGGATTACCATTTTTTTTTCACACAGTTCTCCCCATCTTTAACTCACTCATTTACTCAACATTTATTTTTTTATTCTTCATGTTCTGTTTGACATTAATTTTAAAGAGAAAAACTCATATTAAATATATTATTGTAATTTTATAATTTAATACTTGTGTTAAATTTATATTAAAATAGAGACAAGATCTTTAATTTGATCTATGAATTAGGTCCCTAAATCAGATATTTCTTTCTTTCTTCAAATTCTGATGGCTTAACTAAAAAAACATGGATTCTATGTATAATTAATTTATAGAAAAAACTTAAATATTGCAGTACTAATCTTGTCCTATGACAGAAAGAAATTTTAGGTAATTTTCACAACTCCTAAAATACTCTGGATTTAGGGATTTGTAAGAAATTATCTGGTAAATATATGAAAGGGTAAGAGATCAGTTAATCTTTGCTCTATTTAGGTTTAAAAAATAAACAACACCATGATGAATGAGCATTGACATAGAGCTAAAACATTCCCATGAAAATATACATTATGAAAGTATACATATGCACAGTCCCTTAAAAAAGACCAAGTCCATTCTCCCCAACCCCTTCTACGATGGTATAGCAAGAGACAGATATTCAGGGCACCTTGAACACACTTTCAAATATCACTAATGAAATAATACTATTGTAACCTCACCCACTGGGAGGTGGGTGTAACTTTAGGCATCTTCATTTGTCACTCTCCAATTGAATAATGCTCCTTTAGTACACAGACCATTCCCCCACAGCTGGTAGCTATGCTCCTAGAAGTTAATTGAGACATTGATTCCCCTTGAACCTATGAGTGTTTGGGATTGTGAACCATCAACACTGCATGTACTAAGGGGGCAGTACAAATCCATTATGAAAATAAGTTTAAGCTGTTTTCTAGTCTACTTACCCATTTGCAATGGAACTTTAATTCTTTAAAAGGAACAATGTTGAGGGAAGAAATAAATCACATTGTATAGAATGAGAATAAGTTTCTTGTAGGCCTAATAGGAAATACTTTAAAACAGTACACATTGTGTTTCAAAGAGTAGTTTGAATTAATTTTTCTGATTAATAGTCACTGATTTACAGTCAGGGACTTCTAACTATATCTTGTGAATTCTCAGTTTCAGATTTAATACAGTTCTAGAAACTCTTTGTACACATTTTGAAGAGAAATTGACAATGATCAAGAGATCTGAGTTTAGGGTCACAGTTCTGCACAGTAGAAACGGCATGTGATTAAGTGATTGACCATTTTACCACGTTTCATCTTGGGATACCCCAGGTTTTTCTCAGAATGATGCATTCAGAGTTGTGGAAGGAAACTAAACATCCCCAAACAACCTGTATCCAGTTGGAGAGAGCAAGGTTATTCCTTCTGAGTAGCCTATAAGAAAGTAAGGAAGAAGGTTTTGAAGGTTTGTTGTTCTATGATTGGTAAATTATCCCCTTCACAATTGAAAAGAATGAAGGCCAAAGAGACACCGGGGCTTCCACAAAAAGTCATGTGGTTCTGTTATCAATAAAGAGATCGTTTTTAATGTTCTAGAGTTCATGCATTGTATCCAGTGTGCTTAATGCTCCAAACACACACCTTAGCATCTAAACAGAACCCTGAGTGCCAGGGTAAACATCCTAGATGCACAGTGACATTTGAGCAGTGAGTAGGCTCCACTGTGTGAAGAGCTTCAGATACTTCCTGTAGGACACAGACATAATAGTGTAGACAACTTTGAAGCAGCTGGAGTGGGATAATTGAAAAAAGTGGGAAAAATAAGATAACCTGCTGTCTACTTTACAAGCAGTTGCATGAAGATTAATGGGCTAATTTCTGACAAGCACTTAAATAGTCATGGATGCCAAGTTTAAACATTATTATTTATTAGTTGGCTATGTGGTAAATTTCCCCTGAGAGCATGACTGAAACCATATAAAAATGTATCTTCTTATTCAATTTCAATATGCATATTATCCATAAGGTAGGTTTTAATTGTGTGAGATCATTTAGAGAGCTAGTAAATCATCTTGAAGTTAGCCTAACGGAAAAAAAAACACATGTATCTCCAAATATTGAAGAGTGTTCAGCATTCAAAGGATGAAGAATCAGAATTAACCAATAAACGAGAGATTCTGACAGAGTTGTCTCTGTCCCTAGAGAACAAGATTCAGGAGAGGGAACATAAATTCAGAATGGTGCTGTTGGGAACAGAAAAGGTGTCAGAAATCACACATTTTTCCATGGACTCCCCTATAAGAAAGTCTTTAAAGAAAATGTCTTTAAATGTACAAGCAGAGACCATAAAGTTTTACAAAAAACAGAAGTTGGGAGAACCCAGACTTGCAAACTTACACAGAAATTTTGAAGCACTTTAAAAATTTGTCTACAATAAAGTTACAAGGCATAGCACATGCAGATATGTGTTTTTATAGTAAAAATCACATCTATAACTTTTTTCAGTGTAGCCTGTTACCCACTAAAAGCCAAGATTTTTCAATATTTTTGCTATTTAAAATAAATGCAACTTTTTAAATGTGACACAGTAGTTGGACAAAGATTTATAGCCAACACTGTGGTGGTTAAAATCATGTTAAAAAAAAATCAAAGAGCCAAACATTTAAAATCATTCTGCATAGTGTACACATAGGTATGTTCTATGATGAACATCTGATACCTGCTCTTTAATAACCAATATTTGAAGCTAAAAGAAAGCAAGATGATATTGACATAAGGTTTTTTAAAAAGATCCACTACAAATTATTTATCATTCTATTCTTAATGGCTGTGACATTTAGGAAATGAAGATTTATAGTCAGTTACCATTGTCTATAATTGTAGAGATGCCATTAAAATCCCTCTTTGCATTAAGTATGCCTCACCGATTCAACCCTCATTATTTGTTTAATGCTTGAGGTTTATTCTTTGTCAGATAGAGGGACAATGGAAGTGAGAGCAGCTATCCTGTACAAGGTTAATTTGTGAATGATAAATGAGTGCTTTAGAATGAACTGCACAGGCTACAATTTAAACAAGTTTTGGCTGACGACCAGTTTTCTCTGTCAGTTGGGATTTTATATTAAAAAAAAGAAAGGAGAAAACGCAACAGCCCAGAAGAAAATACCAGTGATTACAAAGTCTTTTTCCAAGAACCTGCAGAGTTCTTTGGGATTATTTTTGGTTGCAGAGCACTCAGGATTTGTGTTACTAACTTGGACCCAACGAGCATTTATTTGCTCCCTCATTTCTTGAAACAACAGCAGAACCCAAAATACACTCTTTGCTTTAAGTATGTCTTATATGATGGTTGAAAAATGAAATGCACTTCAGTTAAATAGGTGCCTGGAAAAGTCATTCAGTCATCCTCTCAATTTATCCCATTGAAATCAAGGCTACTTTACCATTAAATTATTTTTACCCTTAAAAGTAGGACTTCTAAATTCATTATTGTTTTTCCAATAACTCTAAGAAAACATCATAACATGCATTCTATTTAAAGGCATTAGTTCTGATGCTTGGAGGATGGTGGTGAGTTACTTTTTTACTGCATAAGACCACCTGTGTGATGTGATTTGAATGGAATCTAAAGACCCGCTTATGCAAATAATTCTACCACAGACTGCCATAGAAACTTGCCTTCTTTTTCAGTTTGAAGTTCTCCTCACAAAGTAATTTTTCTCTTTCTGCTAGTGCACACTGGTATGTGTGTTTGAGAAGGGTTCTCCTTCTATAAGGCGTGTAGCTGAAAGCTTCAATGGGATTTGTTTAAAAAAAAAAGTGGGGGGAAAAGATATTGAGAGGTAAGAAAAACTCAGTTAAAATGTAAAAATTGCCTTTAGTGCTTCAATAAGGTCTTTTACTCTACCTGTATGGAAGGCAAGATATGGCTGGTATGTCTGGATGCAGATATGCCACAGGTGTGTGCTCTGAAATGAGTCAGTGAAGAAACCAGAGAACAGTGGTCTAGCATGAGCTCACTGAACCTGGAATAAATGGAAGCCCAAATTATGGGCAGATTGGAAAATGCAGACTACAGTGAACATCTCACTAACGAGAAAATGGAAATAATTCTAACCATCATTGGACCAAGATTTGGAGACCTTAAAGAGGCTCAAATACCATCTACCATTAAACTTATATTGTTTATTATTGATTGATTGTGGCTAATAAGAAACTGAATTCATTTTCAGAAAATGCTATCATTGTTTATTTTAAAATCAACTATATATATGCTGAAGATTTTCTATTTGCTCCTCCAAATATCCTCTTCTTCTTGTCTACTCTTCTTTGTTTCCATATCCAGACTCCAGTGTCCTCTGGCTTCTATTTGGGATGTGTTAATGGGGGTTAACAGCAGGAAATCAGAGCAGGTGAAAAAAGGAGGATTTAATGGGCTGATGGCATTCTTCCTGTCTCTTTTTCTAAGTTCTGTAAACAATTCCTCTCCTTCACCCACTTAAGTCCCATGGTTGGAAACGATATCTTTTAGTGGAGACCTAAAATTCAGCACTGTCTCTTGTAGTTTTCCTAGTGCCTGTCCCAGTTTCGTAGAGTCCTTTTAGTGAAACTTCCTCAAGGTACCCATTGTAAATGTGCCAGCTGCCTCCAGGACCTTGACTCTTAAGATATAGTTCATGTGCAGGAGATAGCTTACTTTTATACTCACTGGATATATTCTCTTCATATCAGTTTTTAAAATCTTATTTTTAACTAGCAGCATAGGCACTCATACTAAGTGGTGGATAAAATGTGAATTTAGTTACAAAAGTTGCTTTTAGATTCCGGATTAAATTTAGCCAAAACAAAACAAAACAAAAAACCGAAAAGGTCTTTATATTTGTCTCAAGTTTCCTTTTGAGCAGTCTTATTTTCACTAGATAGTAAAGGCAATAAATAAATAATAAGCTATATATTAGCCATGGACAATTGTAAATCATTTTTTTAAAGGAAGAAATTCACACAAAGGATTTCCTCTTGGTAATTTTTTTTATAAAGAATAAAATATCATATAGCAGAATTTAATTTCTCAAATGGACTCTCCTAAAAATATTTTACTTTTTGGTGACTACCACAATGGAATCTTGTGTCTTTAATAAATTTTCAGTGTCTTCTAGTCTTATATTTCTATGTTAATGTCAGTTCTTAGATGAAGATTTCCTGTGAATAGAAATCATTATAAAAATTTTCCCTGAGTTTTATAATATAAACTATCAGTTCCTGGCTCCTATAATGTATCTATGTAAACATTTTGAAATTTAAAATTTTTTCTTTACATTAATTTTTGGTATACCTCTTGATTCTTTTCTTTTGAGTCAAAAACCTGTCCAATGTCCTGATCTAAAGGAAAGATAAAGAAAGACAAACTCAGTGAAAAGCATTTTCCTTGCCCTCATGAATCCCCCGTTTTTTATAAAATAATTTCTGTTATTTCCTTAAAGAAGGAATTCACTGGGACTCTCTTCAATCTTATCCTAACTTAATGCTTAACCCAGTTCTAGGCAATCAAGAGAATGATCGAATCAGGTCATTAAGGTCTCCTCATTTTTTTCATTTGTCATCTTATTTCAAATCTCTGGCATTTGAAATTTGGCCAATTGAAATTTCTACTTGAAGCTTCCCCTCTGTTATGGCATGCAGCTGCAACCAAACTCTTCATTTCCCAGATGGGTACCTTACCATCAGCTTGGTTAACAGTCACTTTCTCTTAAATCGTCTTTCTTTATCAAGGGTTTATCCCTTTATCTCTTCTCTTTTCAGCCTACCATTAAAAAAACAAAATCACTTCATTTTCATGGTTTCAATTATTAAATATATTCAGATATTTTTCATATCTATATTTCTGGCCCATAATTCTCCTTCAACCTTCTATCTTTTTTTGCAGTCATATCTTTGTAAACACTCTCTGTGGAACTCAGATCTAACAAGGGCAAAGTTAGTTATTATTACCCCCAATAAACCATCCCTCCTTGATTTGTACTTTTCACCAATGAACATAATAGTCTTGAAATCTCAAAGTCAATCATTTCCTTTCATTTATCTTCCCTCATATATCTCCTAGCTTTATATGCTTATTTGTTGTTTTTTTTAATCTAATCAATTACCCTATTTTCCTGATTCATGCATCTCCTAGTTTCATTTGCTTATGTTTTTTTTAAATCTAATCAATTACCATATTTTTCTGATTCCACTGTCTACACATGAATTGTCTAGTCCTATTTCTATTCCTACTGCCATTTGCTTGGTTTGCTGTCTTCATTTCTTTTGATTACAGTTTTACAATAACCTCTCAAAACTTATAACCTTGAGTACACAGTGACCTAGTTAAAATGAAAACCACCCATGTCATTCACTTACTCAGTCTTTTGATGTCTTCCTTGACATTGTAAAAAGGCTTTCAATAATACAGTTCCTGTGTTTTTAAATTTATCACTTAGCACCTCCCAGTTAACAGTATATCTGGTATTCTAACACTTACAATTTATTCAAAATCTTACAACATATATATGCACACTCAAATCATTTTAGCTGGAGTACCGTACCATTCTATATCTGAGGAAGCTCTAATTATCATAGGTCAAAATTCTCTTCAGTTGATCCTGCTTCCTTGAACCCACCCCTGAGTCTCACAAACATAGTAAATATTGGCAACTTTATTGCACTCACATACACTTTTTTTCCAAATATCTTATTATAGTAAAATGGTTCATTTGCACATCTGTGTTTTAAATTATCCTATGACCTTCTTAACCACAGGGAATGTGCCTTAGTTGCCTTAATTCCTCAGTTCCTAGCATAGTATCTGAATCATACAGAGTGGTCAATAAATATATGTGTCCACCCACAAGGAATGAGTCTTGGAAAGAGAAAGACCTAGATGACAGCCTCATAATAGCACACCATGTAGGCCAGGAATAAGAATCCATGAAGCTAAACAGACAGAGACTGAGTCACCACTGAAAGGGGAAAAAAAAAAAGATCAGAAGGGAGAGAAGAAGCTCTTTGAAGATAAATATTCTAAAAGTACAAGCTATAAACAAGGTGTTAACCATATCTTAAAACTCCAAAGTAAGGTAAGACTATACTTTCCTATTTATTTTATTTTTGAGAGAGAGAGAGAGAGAGAGAGAGAGAGAGAGAGAGAGAGAGAGAGAGAGAATTTTTAAATATTTATTTTTCAATTTTTGGTGGACACAACATCTTTATTTTATTTTTATGTGGTGCTGAGGATAGAACCCAGCGCTCCGTGCATGCCAGGCAAGCATGTTACCTCTTGTACCACATCCCCAGCCCTATCTTTCCTATTTAATTTTTAAGAAGAAACCTAGCACACTATTAAAGAGATAATTCACTTGGTGCACCAGCCATTCTGGAGAAGACTCTGAGGTGGAACAGCTATAGGTTTTTCTGTCTTGGGAAGTACAAACAGATGACTGGAAAGCATGAATCTTGTGCAATAGGTTAGCACCAGAGGACTGATACTTGCTCAGTAGGAACACATTTTAATGAATTGGATATAAAGGGATAGGTGACAAAGTCAAGAATCATGTCAGGTCAGGAAGGAAACCACCTCAAAGCTTGAAAAGTGACTCTTTCACTTAGAGAAATGGGGGAGGGGGGCATACCCTCCCCACACAGGCTGTAGTGGAATTCTTGGCCTTAGTTCATTGGTTCTTAAACTTAGTTCTTAGTAGAGTAGAAGGCGAGACTAACAGAAAGAATGAAAACAAAGGACATAAAAAACTTTACATGCAAATAAATAAATATATTGATATACATATAAAATAGTGGTTCAAAGAAAGCTCACAGAGCTTTATGACAAAATTGTCTTTAAGTTAAAAGGTACTGCTTAAGAGGCTCATCAAATATGACAAAATATTTAGTTCAATAGACATAATATTTTAAAACTTGTCTGTAACTACAAATATCTTATGAATTTGAAGAGCAAATATGTACAGTTTTTCAAACATAAATTGAAAATACTATGGCCAAAATAGCAGATTTTAAAGCATTTTTCGATGATAGATTATTCAATCACTCTCACAGGCACACATATATACAAACACATTCACACACCAATGAAAATAAAGACTATTTGATCAACAAAAGTAACAAGCTAGTACTCAACAACCAAAGAACACAACTATCCTTTTGTAAATAAAAGCAATGCTATCCTTTGGTTCTTAATTGTGTTTCTTTTCATATAATCTTCTCTTCATTCTAAACCCAGCACCTAAATAAACACTGTATTCAACCTCAAAGAACTTTGACTTGTTCCTACTAATTTTCTTACAAAACTAACTTGGCATGTCTATTTTCATCAATTTCTTTGAAATGCCTCCAAGTTCTCTCTAAATGAAAAAGAATGCTTTACACAAACAGATTCTTATTTCACTGATATTCAGAAATCTTCACTCTTCTAGCTGCTTTCCCTTTAGCACATTTTAGTCAGCTTTTTCCTTGCTGCAACCAAAAGACTCAACAAGAACAAATTAGGAAGAAGTTTATTTGGGGGCTCATGGTTTCAAAGGTCTCAGTCCATATACAGTGGATTCCATTCCTCAAGGCCTGAGATGAGGTAGGACATCAGAAAGAAAGTGGCTCAGAAACCCCAAAGTCACACTCCCAATGACTTACCTCCTGTAGCTACAACCTACCTGCCTACAGTTACCATGCAATTAATTCCAATCAAAGGATTAATGCACTGATTGGGTTATGCCTCTCATAACCCAATAATTTCACCTCCAAACTCTCTCACATTGCCTCACACATGAACTTTTGGGGAACACCTAATATCTAAACCATAAAAGAGCCCCACCTCTCAGATTCTTTCTACCAGTCCAGCTAAGTGTCAGTTTTCTTAGTAGACAGACGATGTGGCATTTGGTATAATCAAGGCCCTTCTTTATGGGTACTGAGAAACAAATGATTAATTTAATAAAGAATATCATCTTAGCCCTGAGAAAATAACAAGTAGGTAAAATGGAATTGGTCTTTGGAGCTACTCTATTCCTTTTTCAGTTATTTCAGTAATTTTGTAGGTTTTCCATATCCCATTTGCTAACCAAGAGAAGTATTATGACCAAAGATGATAATCAATGTGACTTGGAATTTCTCAATCATGCCAAAGTACTTTCTATTGTTTTTTTTCCTAGCATGTTAATACATTCATTGGCCAAAACCAAATACCTTCTTGAATATTTTATTATCTTGAGTAAAACTTCAGTTCTGATAAATATTCTTGCAAGAAGAAACACTTAACCCCATGTCCACAATCTACTTGTGATTTGACTAATTTTAAGCTCTCTCTTCTTTATTTTTTCATCTCCTAAATGAACAAAGACCAAACCAGATGAAGAAAATGGTAGTGTATTCAATGGAATATTACTCAGCTTAAAAGAAGAATGAAATTATGGCATTTGCCGGTAAATGGATGGAGTTGGAGAATATCATGATAAGCGAAATAAATGAATCCCCCCAAATCAAAGGCTAAATGTTTTCTCTAGTATGCAGATGCTAATTCACAATGGGGGGCACTAGATTAGATGGAGAGAAGTGAAAAAAAGAGAGAGGAAGGGTTGTGGTAAGTGTGACAGAAGCAGCAAGGGAAGTTCTGAAATGCTGCATCTTAGCAAGCTGTCAGAGAGCAAAGCCAGGATTCTCCAGAAGATTAGATGGAGGGAAGTGAAGAAAGGGAGGTGATGAGAATAGAAAGGATCGTAGAATGAAACAGACATTATTGCTTTATGTATATATGTGACTGCATGACCAATGTGATTCTACAGCATGTATACTCAGAAAAAAAAGAAATTTATCCCATCTATGTATGACTTATCAAAGTGCATAAATGCACTCTATTGTCATGTAGAACTAATTAAAACAAAATTTAAAAAAGAAAGAAAATGGTATTAACTTCATAGAGTTGTTGTGCAGATTAATGCATGTAGAATAGTTACCATAAAATATTCTGTGTGGTAAATTTCATGAAAAATTCACAAGTATGTAGTTTTTGCACATAAAGAGAAATAAAAACTATTTTTTAATCAATGAATATAAATTAATAAGAACTTTTTCATTTCAAAGTTATACAAAAGGGAATTATAGATATCTTTAAAAAGTCTTGAGAAAGATTTCAATACTAGAACAATATATTTAATAATACATTATACTGTCTCATTCCCTGAACACTAAGAGAAAACTGAGTATTTTTCTTATATTTTCTCTGAAATTCATTTATATTACAATAAATCAAATGACAGAATACTTTAAAAATAATACCTTTTGCTATATTTATTATGTGTCCAGACAGTATGTCTGCCAAATTCTGCCAATACAAAGATGACTACACATTTAGTGAAGCCTGGGTCCCTGGAAGGAACTAAACATTAAGTGGTTATTCATATACATGAGATATATTTAATTAATCATAAATTTTAAAATATTGTGACTATTATGGTTTAGATGAGGGGTCCCCAAAAAGCTCATATGTGAGGCAATTCAAGAAAATTCAGATGTGAAATGATTGGGTTAAGACAGCCTTAACCTAATCAGTGCATTGATCCACTTTAAAATGTGTATCCTTTGAAACATGAATCATATTATTAGCAATTTATGCAAAGATAATTAGTATACCAGTATATATATTTTTAATTGTAAATAATGAATTTGTTATACAAATTACATAAGTATAGTGTACTAGAAATGCAGGCACTAATTTTATATTTATATTGATTAATATTATAAAACTATATTACTGGGTGAAATGGAAGATAATAAATTGTTGTATTATATTCAATTATAAAAATGCAAGTATATATCTAATATTATGTGCATAATTTATATGTGTTCTATGTTGTAGGTAAAAAACTGCATATATTTTGTAGCCTGGAAAATGTTCACTAAATTATTATTATTTAATGATTTCTGATATTACATTTTTGAATAATTTAAAAAAATTTCCTACAACATTTTTAGTTTTTATGTTTTTATTAGTGCTTATAGTTATATATATATATAATAGTGGGGTTACATATATAATAGTGGGGTTCTTGTTAATATATTTATATATGCATAGAATATATTTACTTCATTCAATTCCTAGTATTTCCCCTTTCCCTTTCATCTCCACTAATCCCCTTCCTCTACTCTATTGATATTTCTTCTATTAATGTATTGTTCTTTTTAAAATTGGTACATTACAGGAATACATAAAAGTGGAGTTCATTGTGTTAATATACATACATAGCATAGTTTGATACACTTCGTTCTACAGTCCCTTCCTCTACTGTCCTGTTCTCCTTTGTATTTACATGAAATTCATCTTTTTAAAAAAATCCTCATTTCTCTCTAGCTTCCACGTATGAGAGTAAATATTCAAACTTTGATTTTCTGAGTGGCTTATTTTGCTTAGCATGATGTTTTCAGTTCCACCCATTTAGCAGCAAATTACTTAATTTTGTTTTTCCTTATGGCTGAGTAAAACCCCATTGTGTATATATACTAAATATTTACCACATTTTCTTTATCTGTTCATCTATTGACATACACCTGAATTGGTTTTTATAACTTGGCTATTGTAAATTGCTCTGCTATAAACACCAATGTGCTTGTATAACTATATTTTGCTGAATTTAGTTACTTTAGATAAATACTAAGGAGTGGGATAGCTGGGTTTTATGGTGGTTCCATTTTGAGGAATCTCCATATTGCCTTGAAACGTGATTGTACTAACTTACATTCTTACCCAAAATGTATAAGTGTACCATTTTCCCCACATCCTCACCAGTATTTACTATTGTTTATATTCTTGATGATTGGAGTGAGCTGAAATCTCAGTATAGTTTGGATTTGTATTTCCCTGATTCCTAAAGATATTCAACATTTTTTCACGTATTTTTTTGCCACTTAAATATTGAGAAGTGTCTGCTTAGTTCATTTGCCCACTTATTGGGTTGGGTTGTTGTTGTCATTTTGGTATTAAGTTTTTAGAATTCTTTATATATTCTGGGTATCAGTACCCTGTTAGAATAGCTAACTGTCAAAGATACTCTCCCATTCTGTAGGCTGTATATTCATGTGCTTATTTTTTTTCTTTGCTGTGTGAAACCTTTATAATTTGAAGCTATCCCATTTATTGATTCTTTGTTTTATTTCTTGAGCTTTGACAATCTTATTAAGAAAGTCAGTGTCCATACTGATATTTTGGAGTGTAAATACTATGTTTTCTTCTAAACATTTTAGTGTTTTGTGTCTAATTCTTAAGTCTTTAAACTATTTTGAGTTGATTTTTGTGTAGACTGAGAGATCTAATTTCATTCTACTACATTTATATACCCGGTTTTCCTAGTGCCATTTGTTAAAAAGGTTATTTTTTCCCACAACATATGTTTTTGGATCCTTTGTCAAGGATCAGATGACTGTCTAAGTGGATTTATTCCTGTGTCTGCCACTCTATTACATTGGTCTTCATGTCTGTTTTTTTTTTTTTTAATGTCAATACCATGCTGTTTTTGTTACCATAGCTCTGTAGTATAATTGGAGATCAAGGATTGTGATGATTCCAGCAATATTCTTATTGCTCCATACTTTCTAATATAAATTAAAGTCTCTGTATGAATATATGTTACTATAATAGAAAAGTAATAAAATTAAACTATATTAAGTTTGAGGAAAATAACAGTGTAGATATAATTGTTTTACTTTTTATTTTCCATTTTGTTTCCAAATAAATTAAAATCTAGTTTCCTGACTCCAATTATTCTACTTAAATATTATCAGAAAAGAAAAAAGATTCATATCAATAGTTTCTTTTCAAATCCAAGGACACCCTATTACAGGATAGCTCTGAGGAATCGGTTTAGCCAAATATAATTTCGGTATTAAAACAAAACTACTTTTAACTATAGTTTATACTGTTGCATGTTAAGCTACGTCACCAGTTTATTTTATTTATTTGTCCCCTAAGTACTGACATTTTCTAAGGTCTCACATTCAGCATATATTCCATTTCACTCTACACATTCTTCACTAATCTATTTCCCTCCCATAACTTCAAATATCACCCTTCCTGGATGGTTCCCAAATTCTTAACTCAACATCAAAGATACACAACAAACTTACTTACTTCATAGAGAAGCCTGAAATCCACTTGAACTTTGTTGGTGCCAATAAGAATTCCTTAATTTCTCCTACAGGCATTCTTTCTCCTATGCCTTCAATTTTAAGTGTGCTGCTATCCTGTCCTTTACTTGGATTTTAAAACACACACTTCTTGAACTTCCTCCCTAGCGCCTGATAACTAGTCACTACATCTCTATTGATGATGTGCCTATCACATATCTGTCAGTGGGCAAACTAATTGAAGCCCTGGATGAGGTGTTATTTCCTTTTTTGCTCCCCATTGTACTGACTTAATTTGGACATTAATCACCTATATCCTACATGTCCAAAATAGTTTTCTATGAGAGCTTTCTAACTCCTTTTGCTTTCAGTCCCAAAGTCATCAGCATTAAATTGCTAAGGTCTTGATTATGAGTAGTCTATATTTGCAAGATAAAAAGCTTATTACTAAGACATTAGGATGATGTTTCACATCTTTACTTCTCATTTCAAGCTTTCTTTGAAACTTCATTTTGCATATGCAATATATCTTCATATCCAAAATACTCTATTGGTCACAAATAACTAAGCTCATTCTCCTAAAATTTCAATACATACAGTTAATTTGTCCTAGAGAAAGAGATTGCAATTCACTTAGAGTATAGGTAGTTATTTATTTTACCCAATTCTCAATTGTTTTACTCAGCTTATCAAAAGAGAAGAAGTATGTTCTTTTCCTGTACCTGAAAAGAATCTCTTTACCTTTTTACCTCGATTTTTGTTATAATGGAGTACATGCCAGAGTTGCTGTGTATTGCAGTTAATTCCATAAGTGAGTCATCCTCATATGACTGAAAGCTTGTTTAAAGCAGAGGCCTCTTAAAAAAATAGAGTTTATTAATTACATTCAAGAAATGGCAGTAACTTATATGCTTAAAGATATAAGTACATACACACATATGTATTTTTTATTTAAAATTAATTTTACAACATTAGAAAGGAGGACAAGGAAAATGAATTTAGATACTTAAATTTATAGTAGCAGGATACATAAATCAAGTAAAGCAATAACCAGCAGTGAGATCATAGTTTTAAAGTAATTAACACCTGAATGATAATTAGCAGCTAAATGTATGAAGAAATTGACTACGCTAAAAACAAAGTGTCTACTTTATTTAAGAAAAAGACAAACGTGTGTAGTTAGGAATAATTGAATTAAGGGATTTATGACCAAGATTTGAGATAGACTATAACAACTGGTGAAGTCCCTTACCATTCAAATTAACCATTCATTCTCTCACTGAAATTTATTTCTTTTGGAGTTAATACAATATACATGGTATTATATTGGGGAAAATATCTTCACGAAGTTCATAATCATGAAACATGGAGGATAAACAGGAGGAGCAGAGAAGATGGGTAGGAAAAGAAGTCGAAAAAGGGAGAGGTGGAAGAGGAGGAAAGAAAAGGAGGAGGAGGAGGAAAAATGAAAGCTGAGGGAAAGAAGAGGTAAATGTAAGAAGAATGAGAAGAAGAGGAAGCTTATTTCATATATAACATATAATGCTCACAACCTCCCATACATTTTTCTAAGTGGTTTACGTTTAATAACTCTTACAATCCTGGCAAAGGAGCTATTCTAACTACCTATATTATCTACATAAGAGAATTGAGACATAACATAGTCAGACAATTTCTTATCAAGATCATTGAATGACAAAGGATCTGATCTGGGCTTCACTCCAGTAGATAATCCATAGCAGGAATAGTGAAGATCTACACCATTTCATTTTTACTTCTGTATTTAAATCAATTGCCTTCAATATTTTGGTTTGGCCAAAGAATAAATTACTGGTAACCACTCATTGATAATATTAAATAATTTTATAGAAGTAAATATAGAGATGGAAGCCTTTATGCCCTACTCTGTTTTCAAGATCAATTTTGATTATTTCACTTCATGTATAAAACCTCTTTGCAAAAATGCTTATACAGGAATCTTATTTTTATCTATGAAAATTAATTTAAAGCCAACTGTCTAATCTAAGAGATTTAAGAATATAGACCAAACATATTATAAAGGTAATACCAAAATAAAATATTTTTTTTCTCAATTTCAGCAATAGATTACATATTTCAAAGTAGTCTGCAAGATTCCATGGTTGTACAACTGTGTATATTTAAGACAAAACAAAGAATTTAAAAACTAACAGTTTATTAAGTACATACTCCATTAGAGGTTTAATTATGAAAAAGTTTCTTTTCAGAACATTATGTATTTATAATACATTCAACATTTTATCTAAAAAATTGAAGCAATTTTTTTTTCTGCAAATAAATCGAATCCATTGCTTATAGGCAATTTGCACCCAAAATACACTTTGTAAGTAATCAATTTTATGTAACTTTGATATTGCATCCAAATACCAAAGAGAATTATAAGAAATGAGTAATAAGTAATACTTCTAAAATATTGGAACTGTTACAGAAAGGAAAAATTACAGACAATTTTTGAGAATCTTAATGCATTCATTTAAAAAGGCATCTGATTATCTTTTTGACTAAAAATACAATACCAATTCTATTTTATAGGTGGTCATTTTACTTTATAGTTTAAAATTGGGCCATAAAAAACAACTGGGGTTAGAAGTTGTTTTCACACATTTCATAGAATATAATGAGATTGGGAGCTAAGTCAGAGAATTTTGTATTAAAGACAAAACCCTATTATTGACTTTCACCATTGTTAGATACTATTTTTGGATGCTTTTTGAATGATGTAGATGTATACATGACCACTACTTCCATTATTGTGATTATAGTTAGTGAATATTCTGATGAAAAAGAGATCAGTCTTAAAAATTTACTTTCTCCTAATGAATATCAAATCTTGATATAGTGTTGTAGAATAATTTTTCCTATAATTTTGTAGGTAGAAAAACTTGCATTTTTTTTTTCTACTCCTGTTCGTCTGAAGAATTTTAGCCAGGTGTTTTAACTAAGCTAACAGTAAGCAGTATATTTAATTTTAATAGAACACTATCACACAGATTCTCAGGTGCTTCAAATCACCACTTTATACCCTCACTGATAAGTCAATCTCCAGGATCCCAATGTAAGTAGTAATACTTGCTATAAACATTACAAAAAAAACCACCAAAACCAGCCTAGATATAGCAGATTCAAATGGTGAGATGGAATAAGGAGTGTAAAATATTTAAATTCTAAATGGGTTTTAAAAGAAAATTTCATAAATTCAATAATGGCCACCCAAAGATAACAATCCCCAATGCCTGGAATAAGTGAATTTAACTTCAAGAGGTCTAAGTTTCGTAGGTGTGATTAAGTTAAGGCTCTCGAGGAGAGGTCTTGAGTTATCCCAGAGGAACCCTAATTGACATTACAAGCATCATTAGAAGAGAGAGGAAGAGAGGGATTAGACACATTCCCATAATGTACAAGAAAGTGGTAAAAACACTACACTGCTGACTTTGAAGATAGAGAAAAGTGCCATGAGCCAGGGAATGTAGAAGTGGGAAGAACCACACAAAGGAGTGTGCTCTTGCCACTTATTTTGACCAGCAATGCTAATGTTAGACTTCTGGCTTCCAGAACTGTGAGAAAATAATTTTTTGTTGTTTTACATCACCATGCTTGTGGTAATTTTTTACCACAGACTTAGGAAATTAAAAACAAGAATTTTCAAGCACAAACACAATGGATAAATGATTGGGAAAAAAAAAGAATTTGACAGCATAAAATCTCAAACTTATACATGCTGAAAATGAAATTCAAAAAAATATAAACTACAAAGATTACTTAGCTACACATGTAAAAAAGCACTAATATTTTCCATGCATAAAAAATTATTAGCACTAAGACAAAACTCATTGCAAGTCAACCTTTGGAATAAGAAAAACAAGAGGCAATAATATATACATTACCTCTTTTATATAAAACCTGAAAAGCAATCAAATAAATGCAAATAAAATCAAATATATATTTTTTACTCATAAATTGGCATAACCCCAAACTCTATATTTTCTCAGTTTCGTTTGGAATATGATGTATTAAGCTCTAGCATTATCTTCTCATAGGAGGACAAACTGTAACCTCTTAGAGAAGAGTTTGATGTATATATATGTATAAACAGTGACAAGTTGGTGTGTATTTAACCCTATGATTGAACTTCTAAAAATTAGTCTTAACAAAGTTACCATTATGTTTCATACAAAATTATTTTTCAAGTGCTATTTATAGTAATGATTAAAAAAACAAATGATTTAAATGATAATAGAATAGATTTATAATTATTGTAAATGATACAATGAAAAAGATGATATATGATTATAAAAAATATATGATTATAAAAAAGCTTACTCTTTTCTAGGACATCAGAAATGTGTTTTTTTTAAGAGAGAGAGAATTTTTTTAGTATTTATTTCTTTAGTTTTTGGGGACACAACATCTTTATTTTATTTTTATGTGGTGCTGAGGATCAAACCCAGCGCCCTGCGCATGCCAGGCGAGCACGCTACTGCTTGAGCCATATCCCCAGCCCTCAGAAGTGCTTTGATGGTAAAATTTAGTGAAATATGAAAGTTTACAAAAAAGTAAAAATATCAAATATTTGGCTTATGAAAAAATTGTGGAAAGTAAAACCATCCATTCAAAATTTATGAGACTGAATATTAAAAATTAAGCATATAAGGACAGTCTCGGATTTTTAGAGTAGTTAATTTTCAGTGATAGCTATGTAGGTGAGTTTCATTTTTAATATCTAATTGTTCTGTTAGAGGTTTATTAGTCTTACTAGATTTCAAATTAAAATATAAGTATCTAAACCTTACAGATAAAAATATAGCTTTTCCCATATATTATTTAGCATCACAATTAACATATTATCATATTTGCTTCTGATCTATCAGATTTTCTAGGTTTTATACAATGGGAAAAGTAATGATATAAAAAAGTAGCAACACCTCTCTCTCTCTCTATTTCTATAGTTAACAGATATCCAAAAATTGGCATGGATAACATTTGTAATCAGAAACTAAGGCATTATATTTTAAAGCACAATAAAATGAAACCATTGGTTAAAATGAGGTAAGTCAATACACAGTGATCAATATTTCTAATATTTATAACAAAATATTTTGATTGACCAGTCAACAGAGGAAGGAGGAAAGAAAAATTATCAGCAAGATGGAGAATAAATAGCTGTTTCTGATTCCAAAAGTCTTTGAATAAACTTAGTGAGCCACCAAGCACCTGTGAACCACAGTTCTGCATCACCCACACATAACCCACACTTGACCCACATGTGACTGTCCAGAGGAGAAGGCTGCTGTCCAGAAAGAGTTTTAGAAGAACTTATGAACAGCAAATGTGATGGCTCAGTGTTCACAAGATAAGATGTGCTATTTTAAAATTCCATCTTAAGGATCCTTTAGACACAATTTACTTTGGGGATTGAATCAAATGAACTGACTAGCTAAGCTCTTTTATAAAGTCAGGGAAAGGGTACTTGCGCATTTCTTCTTCTTCTTCTTCTTCTTCTTCTTCTTCTTCTTCTTCTTCTTCTTCTTCTTTCTTCTTCTTTCTTCTTCTTTCTTCTTCTTTCTTCTTCTTTTGCCTTTTTTTCCTGCTTCATGTTGGACAGTATGAAGTCATGATTTTCTTGTCACCATCAAATAAGTAAATAAATAAGTAAATACCAACCATTCATATTATCTACCTATTTCACTTTATTACTTTAAAAAGGAAATATGGCATTTGTGATCTATTTTCTGGTGCATTACTGACATAGTGAATACTTAATGAATAAAAATAATCCTACTTTTTTAATGTTCATGGTTTCCCTTCAATCCTCTGCTTTCTCTTCAAATAACTTGTAGCCTTTCCTTTAAAATGTCTGTTATTATTTCCTCTGAGGAAAAATTATTAAAATGGAATTTAAAAGTACTTCAACTGCTTGACCACACCATTCTGACAAACAAAACAACCACAAGTACCGTCTGTGCCCCTCGTATGTCATGTCAAATGCCCCAGCAAGCAAATACTTCAGAGCAAAAGTTGACCATAGGAAGAGTAGCTTTTTCCTTAGACTTTGTGGCATGTGGTCAGGCAAATAAGTTCACATGAACTACCCACTTGTCTTTTGTGAGAGTCAGCAGATGTACATTTAGCTTCCACTAGAATGTGTCTCACTTATTCTGCCTAACAATAAAAAGCTGCATTCTTTAGCCCAGTTATCTGTAAGTGTTAAAATATTTTTTCAGACATGTGTTTCAGCATGCCAATGATTGTTTATAGTGCTAAAATGTTTTCTCTAAGCATTCCACCTAGTGGAAAAAAAAAAAAAAACTCCACTCTTTGATATCTCTCTTTCTCTTTCTTAAATACACACTGATACTGTGTTTTGGGAAGGTACCCACCTAGAATAGATTACAAAAAGTTCCTTAAGACTTTTAATAGCCCAATGTTCCCACTAGAAGAGAATGTAAGGCTTCAAGGGAAAAAAAAAAAAAAAGAAAACCTGTTCCTCAGGGTGATTGGTTCTTCCCTTGTAGCATGATCTGGGTCAGTGGAAGGCCATATTTGGCTGGACATCTGTGATACAAGCTCTAACCTCATATGGAATAGGAGACCTGCATGTTCCCTTGGCAAACTACATGTAATATTTTATGTGGTTCAGTTGGGAATGCGGTGTTTCTCTGCACCTTGTGCATGCCAGTCCTCTGATTCCTGAAGGAGACCATGTTCCTACCCCAGCTACTATATCTGAACATTGCATAGAATATAAAGCATCTATAATGGGGCCAGTTTTCAATTCCACCCTTCCTCTTTTATTGACCTTTTGTACAAAAATCTTAGATTAACTTCAGGCTGGGAGTATTTGTTCTTCGAATAGCTACTAAGACCAAAATAGGAAAGAAGGATCTTGAGTTGGTCACAGTCCAATATATATTACTTCTTTTTGCCAGTACATGCAGGTTTAATAAACACTTGCAGCTATCCCATTGTCCATGGTGGTGAGTTATTTTATTTTTAGGCACAAAAGATTCAGTTAACAGTACTTTAATGCTTACTTATAGGGCTAAAATGTTATTCTTTAAAGACTACCACCTAATATTCTGATTAGAGATAAAACCAAAAATTCAATGAAACTGAAAAAAAAGATAATTCCAGGTATTTTATCATATTATGTGGTAGAATTGGCGCAGAAATCAAGTCTGGTTTCTGTTCTTATTAAGTATGTCCTCTTGGGCAAATAAAATAATGTCTTGATTTTCCTTTTCCCCCCAACTTGTTTCCCTCTCCTTTATGTAATTGTTTTAGAAATAGGTGAGATAATATGTGAATTTTTTTTGTATAAAATAGATTATGCTTTCACATTGCTATGAGGAAGGAAGAATAGTAATGTCTAGATCTTCTGAGTCTCTGACTAGTTTTCTTTGTAATTTACTTTAATCAAACAGAAGTAATGTTATTATCTCATTTCAATAAGCCTGATTCTTTTCCTACTTATAAAAAAATAGAGACTTCAAAATTCCTCAGACAACCTATTACAAAGGGATAAACCATAATTAGTTACTGGTTGGAGACATACATACTATTCTTGTGTGATTTTTATTGAAAAATTGGATATAATTAAGCATAAAAGTTAATTTCTTATGAATCATTTTGTTACTCAGAGGTAGAAAATTTACATTTTGATTATATTAATACTTTTTTCCTTTTTGGTCGCTGGGTTAAAAGCAAGAAAAGTGACATTATTTTAACTGTTTAATTGTTTCCATTTTGTTTGGGAAACTTAACCTCAATTTAACCTCTGTGGCTACTGTGTGAGTCAAAATCAAATGACTTTGACCATCTCAGTCCCAGAATAATAAACTCTTTGGGGGCTTTAAGACTCTTTACCTTTAACGGGGGAACTGAGCAGTCTTCAGCTTGTTTGTGTTCGTTGATTGATAATGAGCAGTTTCTCTGTCTGCATCTGTGTGGGACTATGTGAGGTCTGCTTTAGCCTGCTGGGAGTTGAGAGGAGGGAGAGGCAATCACAGTGGGTTTAAAAAATTGTTCTAAAGATGACATTTGGGAGGAAAATATTTTGGCCACAGGCCAATGTGATTTTTTTTTTTAATGCTAAAACAAGCTTGGCACTTTACATTTTCATTTTAATCTGTTTTCACAATTCAATGTAAGTTGACAGTTCAGTATGTCTATGTAATAGAAAGTTTCTCCAAGTGGTAACTTCTATCAATAAGAATTTTTTTAAAAAAATACATAGTGAAGGAAAAATTCCAGAGTTAAAAAATTTATTTTATGTTGATTTCATCATATTCTGCAAAATTCAGTAGGAATATCTAATCCCTATCTTTGTTGTCAATTTAGTTTGAAAAAATAAGGCCCATTTTCAATATGCAAATAATTTCCTGAGGAATGAAATAATTCTTAATAAGTGTAGAAGACATAATAGGGATAAAATTCATGGAGCTTACTCTTTTTTCTTAAGAATTGCACAGTAAATAAGTTCAAATATAACCTGTATCCTTAGTGGCTTATTCAGCAAAAGAAATATGTGTTAGATTTTAACATGTCTACGGCTTTAATAACATTATTGGCTTCTTTATTCTTTGCTACTGGTCATCTTTAATTCTACTAATATTGTGGTTCTTTGGGTTTTCAGGAGCATTGATTAAAATGAAAAATGTCATTTGCTGATCCAAGGTGCTATGCTTTGGAAATGATCAGGACAGCAGCTGGGTTGGACTTTCTGACTGAGAACAGCAGGTTAGAAGCCAGGAGAAGCTGGTTTATGTGACTGGAGCCAAGAGCCTGCTTCCAAGTGGACAGGAGGACTTGAAGCCAGTACACATGGCCAGAAGAACCTACTCCAGCATGAGCAGTGTGTTCTCATTTATCCTTAAGTGAAGACATCTATGTTAAGTGAAGACCGGGATACTGTCATTTAACCAGAAGGCTGACTCAAGAAAAGTGTATTTCTTTATTGCTTGAAAGTCTATCCATGGAGAGTATGTCCCACAGAAACCATACTGACATTCAGTGACCACCACACTCTTTACATAAAACTTATTATTATGTGACTCATCTAGCCTCACCACATACTGAGCAGCAAAAGCAATTTGTTTCGTCTTGATAACAACTTGTAGAATTTCCTGGGTCATTGAATCTGTAGGATTCTCTCAAGAATTAGGACCTCTCTTCTGATTAACCTAAGAGCAACAGGCAAACCCAGACCTTCTTTTCCCAGTCTTATGAGCTGCTGATTAGACAAGGAGGATTAATACAATCAAGAATGGGATTCAGAGTCCATAAAATAAAAATAAATCATTCACAGAGAATGTGTATTTATTCAGACTGGAGAAATCTTTAATTAAGAGTCCTGAGGGGCTGGGAATGTGGCTCAATGGTAGAGTGCTCACCTAGCACATGCAAGGCCCTGGGTTCCATCCTCAGCAACACATAAAAATAAATAAAATGAAGTTATAAAAAAAAGAGTCCTGAGAACTTTGATGCCATGTAATCATGATAAATATATAATGTAATCATGCACGTTTTAAAATAATATTCTATAATTCAAAAAATACTTCTATTAGAAGTCAAAATGATACACAACTGTGAATATTCCGCTGAACCCAGCAACAGATTCTTGTGAGGATCTGCTAGAGTGGATGGAAAGGAAATGCTCCAAGCAGTCCTCTGCCCTCAATGTCACTGTTCCCTGGGGAGATTTGGTAAGTATTGAGCAGGAGGAGTAAGATCCTTGTTAGACCACTTGCCTGATCCTCTCGTGTTGCTAAAGTGTAGCTTCATACACTTTGTCAGTCATAGGGAAAAGGATTGATAATCAAAGTTGAAAAATGGAAAAATACATTCTATCTAGAAGACTACTAACCTCCATGTAAAGGTAAACCACAACACTACAAGGAGGAATGAGATTTTTTTCGAGATGTGATATTGATTCTCCAATAATACGTATACTGCAATGGGCTATACAGAAAAGATACATGATTGAAAGTGAAGTCTCCTTTATTGTTACAAATCTGTCAGAAAAATTACCACTTTCTTGAGATTTTTTTTTTAATGTTTGAAGGACATATTTTGTTCATTGAAAACTAAAGTTTCCCATTTATATAAATTATGAAAATAAGCTCTCATCTAAACAGTGATTCAGAATGACACACAAATATGAAGAACATCTGAAGAAACAGTGAAGAATCAAAATATATTGGATGATATAAAATACATTACTTACTCGCCTATCCATTTACAGAAATTGCATTATGTAAGATCATAAGTTAAATTGTTACAAGTGTGAATTTAAATTAAATTTAGAAAACTTGACTTGAAAAGTTTTATGGAGTGTTTTCTTTGTGCTTTAGTAACTCAGAATTATACTTTCTGCAAAGGCCAGTGTTCTTCTAAATGTAAATCCTGATAAAGAGTTATATAAAGTTTTAGAACATTAAGTCACACAGAAAATATTGACTGAGTATTTACTGCTAGAGTTTAGAAATACAAGAGACAGATATAGCTCTAGTTCTTACAGAGTTTCTATTGTGACGAAAAGAGAGTTTAAATGAACAAAAAGTATGACAAAGGTCATAAGGGTCACAATGTGTCTATTAGATTAAGGAACCTAGTTATCAGTTACATGTAACTTTAGTGGCTAGTTTTGTAGAGATAAAGTGTGTGCAAGATACGTGTGTGTATAACTTACGAATTGTATGTGCAAGTTTATATAAAAGTTCTCATATATTCATATTTATACAGTACACATTTAATTAAATATATATGTATGTTTATGTTATGTTTGCCTTATATAAGATACATGATGTATATATATATGTATATAATATATAAATATTTCACTGTTTAAGAAAGAAAGCAAAAAGGTGAGTAGTGATTAGAGGGAGAGGCAGGACATAGAGAAGCCTTCTATAAAAATTGTCATAAGATGAAAATAAGAATTACCTATCATAGAAAAAAGGGTTCAAGAAATAGGAGGGAAGAAATATAAGATTACATGGGATCTCCAAAAAAAGGATGAGAAAAGGAGGTTCAGAAAACAAGTTGAACAGGAGGACTAAAATATTTTCTGTTGTACAAAGAAGAAATTTAAACAAGTAATGAAATCTCCATACTACTTTTCATATTTGCTGCACCAATTTGCAGTCCCACTAGCAGTGTATGAGTGTACCTTTTCCCCCACATTTTTTGTTTGTATGCACAATAGCTGCCATTCTGACTGGAGTGAGATGAAATCTTAGAGTAGTTTTGATTTGTATTTTTCTAATTGATAGCGATGATGAACATTTTTTCATATATTTGTTGATTCACTGTATATAATCTGAGAAGTGTCTGTTCAGGTCCTTGGCCCATTTATTGATAGGGTTATTTTATTTTATTTTATTTTGGTGTTTAGCTTTTTGAGTTCTTTATATACCCTAGAGATTAGTACTCTCTCTGATGTGTGAGGGGTAAAGATTTGCTCCCAAGATGTAGGCTCTCTATTCACCTCACAGATTATTTCTTTTGATGTAAAGAAACTTTTTAGTTTGTATCCATCCCATTTATTGATTCTTGATTTTTATTCTTGCACCAAAGGAGTCTTATTAAGGAAGTTGGGGCCTAATACCACATGATGGAGATTAGGGCCTACTTTTTCTTCAATTTGATGCAGGGTCTCTGGTTTTATTCCTAAGTCCTTGATCTATTTTGAGTTGAGATTTCTTGGAAAATTGGGAATGGAACCACCATTTGACCCAGCTATCCCTCTCCTTGGTCTATACTCAAAGGACTTAAAAACAGCATACTACAGGGACACTGCCACATCAATGTTTATAGCAGCACAATTCACAATAGCTAAACTGTGGAACCAACATGGATGCCCTTCAATAGATAAATAGATTAAAAAATGTGGCATATATATACAATGGAATAATACTCAGAAATAAAAGAGAATAAGATCATAGCATTTGCAGGTAAATGGATGGTGTTAGAGAAGATAATGCTAAGTGAAGTTAGCCAATCCCAAAAAACTGAATGCCGAATGATTTCTCTGATATAAGGAGGCTGATTCATAATGGGGTAGGGAGGGGGAGCATGGGAGGAATAGAGGAACTCCAGATAGGGCAGAGGGGTGGGAGGGGGCATAGCATTATTAATGATGGTGGAATGTGATGATCATTATTATCCAAAGTACATGTATAAAGATATGAATTGGTGTGAATATTCTTTGTATACAACCAGAGATATGAAAAATTGTGCCCTATATATGTAATAAAAATCGAAGTGCATCCCACTGTCATATATAAATTTTAAAATACTAATTAAAAAACAAGTAATGAAACCGTTATATTTATCCATTTGGTGGCAGAATATTGGTATGATTTTTGTTTAAGGGTTATTATTTTCTCCATTGCCATAGGAAGCTAAATTACTTTGAGAGAGAGAGATGGAGGAGGTTGTATGTGCAATTGATAAAGACAATTCAAATGAGTGCTGTGGATAACTGCAGAGAGAACTGGCAAACACTAAGAACCACCAGGAAGCATCAAGGCTGATCAATACTGGTCATCATGAATGGGTGTGTTACCAACTTTTATTGTTTTGTGATTTTCTCTAGCAGCTCTAGTGGGAGAATGGAGATGATAGGTTACTTTAAATGATCTAAGATTGGGGCTTGGCAAAGATATGCAAAGGAAGTCCAACTGAGTTGGAGAAATGAGTTATTAATATGATAGTAATTTGTAAGCTACATAAGGAACATGGTAAAGAAATGAGAAAAATTAACAGTTGAGAAAACAGATCAGGTTCCAGAAGTGTGTGGATTAGACAAAGAACAGAACTCTTCTACTCATAATGGAATGAGAGAGCTGGAAGAATGGAGACTGCCATAGATCTAGACATCTAAATCTGGGATGCCAAACCTTTCACACCAATGACAAGGCCCAGGTAGGACTACTGGAAGTGAAGTTGAAACACACGGGGATAAGACCAAGAATAGAAAATGACAAGATGTCATTTGTGCAAGAATAGATGTTGCATTTTTCCAAGAGTGCAATAGGATTTATTTTTTTTTCAATAGAACTTTGATGAAAAACGAAACAAAACTAAGACTTGAGTTGAGTGCTAAAGTTTTCAAAAAATTATTGGAAATGATTTGAATATGAGAAAAATTATGCAGAAAAAATAATAAAGGGCAATAGATTGGAGTGTCATAATTTATAATTAAGAAGAGGTGCAGAGGTTTAGAGGCTTCCCTGAATTTGAAATCAAAGTGCAAATGACCCATAATATTCCAATGTGAATTCTATATAATGGGCACTTCATGAAATCCTTAATTCTAGGTAACTACTTAATTATAATATGGTGATTACAAAGTACAACACTGTAAGTGCCAGTGGACAAATCCTTACAAAATGTACATACCATGTAAATACCACCCAGCTAAGATGGAAAAGATCACCAGTACCCCAGAAGCTTGCTTCCTTCTTCTCACAGTCATTACCTACCCATGTAAACACGTACTTACTAATCTGACTTCTTCATCATGGACTAGTTTTGTCTATTTTTGTGTGCTTCTATAAATAGTTTGACCACATTTTTGGCCTATAAACATGTATCAAAAGATACTTATTTTTAATATTTCAAATTTTAACCAAATCAAGCTTGGCAGGCACTTTATCTGGAAAGCATGTATGTTTTGTCAAGTTCAATGTTTGAACTAAGTCCAATGAAAGGTAGTCAGAATTAAGATGAGGCTGTGAAGCTTTAACCCAAAACACAGATCACCATTATGGAGCAAAGAACTTGGGAACATTTAGTATCTGGTTATATCTCTGAGTCCTTGTCCATGGACAGGCCTTGGCTCAAAGATGAATTAATCAATAATAACATGACTAATAGAAATCAAGTTATTTTGAGGCATACATAACAATAAAAGCATTATTTTAATAGCTGCATATATATTATCTTCATTATTGTTACCATTCATTTTGTAAGTTTGCTATTACTCTATCATCATTTTATAGATGCCCAAACTGAGACATAAAGAAGAACCATCGTGGAAAACAGATGCCCATCTCCTCCCAGGATTTGTAGCCAGAATCTCTACTCCACTGGCAAGCTTTCTGACAGATTCCTTCCACACCAAACTTTGACCTCCTTGCAAAGATTGTAGAATTCCAACTACAAATGCACAGGAACACATCTGCCACTCTCCAGCAATATAGAAGAAATTTGAAACCTGAACTATTCAAATGTATAGTCTTTGGTGAATATTTCTCAGGTCCACATTTTCCCTTCTCCTTGGTCTAACTAATCTAGAAAACTTCAGAGGTTGATCTTCACTGTGTTCTTGTGTTATTTCCAGTGACTGCAAAATCAGTATATGATTTTCATCCTAAACTCACATTCGACACCAGTTTTATTACAAGAGTTGATGCTGCTAATGAGTGGAGAAAAGATGATGTATAGATTAGTAGCCATATCAAAACCACTTCCAAAAATAAAAACAGAAACCCTATAACATTGCATTGATGTTTTCTATCCTTTAAACAATTGCCAACTGGTAAAATAGGCAAGACTTTTAAATTTTTAATGTCCCCTTTATGGTGATGGCAGATGAAACCATCTTGCTTGTATCACTTCTTAATTCAGATTTATTGGGTATCTAGAGATTTATATTCCTTTCCCATAGTATAAGAATAAATTGTAATATGCAATTAGCTACCTTTTGAAGATGATGTAGTTGTGGGAGTGACAAAGATGTTATGGTATCAGTAACACTCAAGTTCCTGTATGTTTGATTGTGCACATTTGAAGCTTCAATATTTGTTTAAATGTACACAAAATGTGGAGAAAAATATGAATGTGATATTCTTTTATAAGAAATAGCATGTTATAGTAGGCGGAAAACTATGACATTATTACATTTAATACTCAATAAGTGACATGTTAATTTGTGAAGTGAAGGTAAATGCATTATGTCTTATAACCAGTAAAAGATACATCCTTATCCAAAAGTAATGATTTACCTCTAATTCACTTTGAATGATGAAATGAAAACTTTGTTAAAATTCAATATAACTGATTATCACTCTTGAAATTCAGAGATATTTTGGATATTTTTAAGTCATGGTTTTCCATCATTATTTGATGTAAAAATATTGTTTCAAAAAAGGGATTTAAGGAAAACAAAAGCTTAGTGAACTTAAGCATCTGTTTGAAAGTATTCTCATTAACTACAGTAATAAAAATGATATGACGTATTATGTTTGCTGAACAGAGGGAGACCACAGCACAAGTCAGTGCAGAAATGAAGGGGTTACTGTTTATCAGTGTACAAGAGATGGAAAATGCACACTGGCTCTCAAGTTCAAAGGGCTTGAGGGAACTCTGGTAACTTTATCCCCTTTAGTCACAAACTCTGAGGCGGCATATGGTTAACATCCTTTTTTGGTGTTATTTTTAAACTTGTTTATAAGACATAAATGAAAAGTATTCTAAACCCCATAATGATTTTTTTTTTCTATGAACAGAAACTTGATGGTGATGGCAGTAACTATCCAACCACTTTCCTCTGAGGAGGCAGGAATATGTACTGGAGAAGCCAACATCTAAAAACATAAAATAGTACATTGTTACTCTTCTTTTTTTTCCCCTGAGTTTTCCAAAGCATAGGTATTACAGACCTAGACAGTTAAGATAGTTGAAAAGGGGATTTAGAGAACTGTCAAAAATCATTTGGAGAAAGAAAGTGTCTCCACATTTTCCATGAATCAAATGGTAACGAGGGAATATCATTTTCTGACTAACTTAATTTCTGACTCTACAGCAGCTAGAAGCTTGGTTCTCCTAAATCACAAAAGATATTTATTAAGGGGGGAAAAAAAGCCAAAGGAAGTAATAAATGTCAAACACTCATCAAAAACAGGCTGGGCACTTTATTTATTTATTTATTTATTTATTTATTTTATTTTCGTCTCTACTGGAGTTCTTTGAACTTATAATAAGTAACCCATCTGTAGTTCAAATCTACTGTAAAGCTGCTTTACCATGCTACTTGTTTTAAATCTTACATCTTTCCCCAGGAAATTAGGAAACTAGGACCATAATGCACTGCTAAATACAGCCCTCTACTACTTTTAATTTTCCTTGGGATATATTTAGAATTCCACACAATGAAAATGGGTAACATTTAAAGTAAGAAGAAGCTGTAACATGCAAGTCATTTGGTTTAGGACAAGAATATGAACCTGCTCTGAAATATGGCTCCTCTTAGGGGCTCACCAGGGTCTCTCACTAGAAATTAAATGGTGCCTGCTGTGGTTTTCCCTGCTCTCTCATTTACTGCGTGTGCATTGGCTCTCCTTAAATGAAACTGAAAAGCAGTGCAGACAAAGTGCACAATATTTTAAAAGGCACTAGGTTTTGCTTGTGCTTATTTGTGACAAAAGTTGGTATGTGTATATTGCTAAAATATAAAGAAAATGGTCTATATGGAATGAATATTGTGACTCAAATAACTTAACCAATGAAAGGAAAAAAAAACTGTGGACAGAAATACAATAAAGTTTATCTTTCTATTTTAGATAAATTAAATAGAATGACATTTCATTTCTTGCATCTCGTACCTTTCTGTGATAACACAAATGCAATGGCAAACACTCTCGTGATTTATCGGATGTGAGAGAGGACAATCACTTTAAGCTCTGAGATGCAGGCCACTGTCCTTGTGTTCAAAGGCTTGGTCTCTACCTTTCTTCTGACAACACTTCCCTACACAGGGTTAGCACATGGTTAGTTCCCTTCCCCTCAGTGTACAGATTCATATCCAGCACCTCATTTACTTGGGGTGATCCCTTGTGCAGGTCAGGGAGTGGATGAGAACCCTGGCTCTCAAACCAGTCCCCTCATTATAGGCTCCTATTTCCAGAGGTCAGATGCTGCCCTTGCTTAACATGACTGTTATTAAATTCACCTTACTTCCTGTGCACGATGGGTATTCATAGACGGATGTTTGGTAATGTGATGTTTCCACTGAACTCTTGAGGAATTCTTTTCCACCATGTGAAAGTTCAAGGGAAAGAGAAAATGTGACATGGTAATCCAAAGAAAGATTTATATGCTGTATTTTGAGAAGATAATTCTACCCTTTTCAATATTATTCTCTGAACCTTGTGGAGAAAACACACACACACACACACACACACACGGATGATCATTTTGGGTTTTGCAGGATTTTACAGATTTTCAGACAAGTAAAAATAATATTTCTTAAAATTCATTTTTTGGCCATCTGATAGTTGAATAAAAATATTAAATACTTCTGGTGACAATGAACATTTGCTTAGTGTGCTTTTCACAGAGCCCTGAAAACAGTCTGTTGATATTTATTTATTAATCAGGGCTAGTTTACTGCTCCAGACACAATGAGTAAATGCCACAACCAAAATTATAACCCAGGATTCCTCATTTCCAGTCATAAATTCCAACCATGAAACTGAACTCTTCTTCTAAGGTATTGCTGTAGAAATCTAGTCTTATTCTAAAGCTAAAACTCTAGGGATTGTCTAAACCAGAAGGGGGTGATTATTTTTTTCTTTTCTGAACTGTGGCTTTGCCATCTGTTAGTTTTCCTTTATTGCACAAAACTGATTTTTATGACCAAGAAACCAAAGTTCTGGCAAAGAAATAGGGTTATCTTTTAACTATATTTTATTTTTTGAAACCAGTATGTTTGTATGACCTCAAATATTGAGATACCTGTATTTTAAATATTCTTACATGAATTAGTTTTATCCAATATTAAAATAAAATATTTAAGCATTCAAAAACTCATACTATAATTTCAATTAGTCAATGATGACTGCCAATGCTTCACCTAGGTTATATTTCAGAGGGTAGGCTACATGGGATGCTACATTTAAAAAATATTTCTATTGTCTATATTTTGTACAATTTTTAAAGAAGATTTGTTTCTCATGTCCTTGTTGTGAATATTACATCACCACTAGGGTAAATTAGGACCAAGGAGACAAGGATATTTTGTTTCTCCTCTACACCTTCACACCATCCATTCTGAGAATAGAAATTGGTTCCCTAACCTTATGCAAGATTCACTTCTTAGGTGAAATGTATGTAAGATGTGCATGTTTGTGTGTATTTGTGTGGACTGGGGAATTGGGAAGGACTGATGAAGAGGCTTGGGGAAGAGTGATCTGCATATGGTACTGAAGAGGAAAAAAGAAAGAGAGACAGAGACAGAGAGACAGAGCATGAAAATGAATAATATTTAACTTTCTTACAATAAATCCCAGGTACTTGTTTTAGAAAATAAAACAGACATATTTGTGGTGTTGGGAAAGGAAAGGAATCTTCACTTCCTAAGATCAAATATTGCCTAGGAGAAGAGGTAGATGTTGTTGATGAGGTATGAGAAGAAATTAAACAAACTTTAAGTGAATTGAGCAATTAGTTCAGTAGAAAAAGAAAGTAGAATACTTGGAAGTAGGATATGTCCTAACTTGAAGGCAGCTGTTCTCTAGTGAAACAGTGACCTACATACAGCAGGGCTCCTTATGGAGGACAGCAACACCAAGATTTGCTGAAGCTCCATGTCATTGTGTGCTTTATTTTTTCAAAGACATTCTCTTATACTTCCTGCCATCCACAACAAATAGAATGTGCTTGGAATATAGATAGTAGGCAATGAGTACTTTTTGAGTGAACAAGTAAATTAATAAATGAAGGAATAAAATGACATGAGAAGGACTGAAACATTACTCCTAGAATATCAATAGATTCATAGGAGAATAAATAAAATAAATTATCTCCATAATAACTTTATATCATGTATAACAAACACTCTATACCTGGCATTATGCTAGGTATACTACTAATATTATTTATAATCCTCACAGTCACTTATGACAATGAAAATTTTTATTCTCCTTTTCAGATTAGATCCTCTTTTAACAGATCTGGAGGACCTTTTGGAGCAAAAGGAATTTTATATATGGTTCACATTGTCTGTGAAGACCTTAAATAATTACATTGAAGATCATCTCTAAGTTTAATTCTATTTTTATCAAATTACTGTTTTATTATCAAAGGAGAAGCCAAAGAAGTATATCTTTTGCCTAATGGCCATAACACTTTAATATTTCTATATTTTTTGGAGGGGCACTGGGGATTGAACCTAGGGGCTCTTAGCCATTAAACCACATCCCCAGCCCTCTTTTTATATTTTATTTAAAGACATGGTCTTGCTGAGTTAGTTGTTCAGAGCCTCACTAAGTTGCTGATGCTGGTTTTGAACTTGCAATTCTCCTGCCTTAGCTTCCCAAATTGCTGGGATTACAGGCATGTGCCACAGCACCCAGCTGCTATATTTCAATGTATAATCATACTAATGTATATATTCAATGAAAGATTCAACATTCAAAGATATGGTAACTCTTTTAATATTAACTTACTTCCCATGAGAAGAACAACTAAAGAAATCTATATGCATATATATCCGTAACTGTATCTGCAACTGTACATTTACCTATGAGAACATGGGTGATAAACAACTTTCTAACAAATGCATTCAGTAGCATCATTTAAGGTTAAACCAATTTTTATTCACCAGTCCTGGACAGAGTATCCCATGGTGCGTAGACATATAATATATATTTTTTTAAATTTCATCTGCCTCACAGGTCAGATGAATATTTTGCAAAGTGTAGACTAAGAACTTCCAATTCTTCTGCCAGGCTTTATTCACTGTCAGAATCAAGCTCACAAAGATAGCAGATATTTCATGAATGATCCATGGAGACAGGAAAATGATGTAGAAGTAGAAGAGGCTGTCTTTCAGAAGATATAATTTTGAATATAAAATTATAAATTTGTAAGACCTCTTAAATTTAGCATAATTTTAACAAGAAAATGTGGCAATTTTATACTTCAGCAAATGGAATTTTATTTTTCATATTAACCTTTGTGGTAAATATTTTCCCACTACTTCAAATTTTTAAAAAGATATCCTTAAATTCTAAAATACATTGCCTTGTACGGATAAGTGCCTGAATTTATGCTCTTATTTAATCTTATGAACCAAGATCAGATATGTGCAGGCAGGAATGCTGGATATCTGAGAGTCTAAGTTACTCCCACTAGAAAAATCTTGTAAGTAGGGCAGAGCACAAGGTCAGAGTCCTTGTCTCAGAGCTAGAGATTCCTGGTCTTCTGGAGTCTGTAATTATATTGTTGGCAACAGAAGATGTGGCAGTTTTTCTTAGCTTGTCTTTGCACTACTTTTAGCTTCCTCCATGGAGATATTTTATACTTTCCCTCGGTGTCTATGAAATGAGTTTCATAAAAGTATCTAACACATAGCATTGTTGTGAGGATTAAATTAGTTTACACATATAAAGCATTTATAACATGTTTGGCACATAATCAATGCCATGTGTTTGCCATTTCCTCTCTCTCCTCACTCTCTCTATATATCTATCTCTGTCTCTGTCATTCTCCCCTCACCCCCCCCCCACACACACGCACATGCACAGACACATTACCTTAAAAAAGTTATTTGGAAGCAATGCTTCTTGCTCATTATCTCCTGTTTGGGTTTTATAGTATTTCAAAGCAGTGGAACTATTCTACACCTTTCTAGTACTTATTAAACAGAGAGTACATATTAGACCAATATGATCATTCCATCATAATCATAATCATGACTCTTGGTCCTAAAAGGAAATAATTCATTTCAATCTAAACTGTACCACAATTAACAAATCTTTCCTTTATAGTGTTAGAACTAAGAGTTGAATAGTGGATACAATAATCTATTCTGGCATATTTCAAACTGTTAAATATAAAACAGCATAAGCTAATTTCTTTCTAAATATAAATCGTAAATAACTTATGACTCAGCATTATCACTGCTGTCTTAAAGAAGAAATGGATGATTGATCCTTCGCTACTGATTATGACATCATTTTACCTTTTCTATTTCTTGAATTTATTTAGATTTTATTTTTGTCTTAATCAGATGAAGACTAGTTTAAATATCCATAAGTCTGCCTTCTTGCTAATACACGTTTAAAAATTCTTTTCAGCTATTCACATAGAAGGAATACTTAAGACATTTCAACATGAAGATTCCAGAATGTGTTAGGAAAGAATGTAAATATTTGAAGAAAATAAATAGTAACCTGAAGCAAACTACTTGGGGGGCCTACAACAATGGGGATAATTCTTTCCCCTGTTCTTTTTAATTTTTTTGAATATTTATGCATTCTGCTTCTGGCTAAAGATGGCTGTAGAAGAGCCAAAATTGTATATGAAAAATTACTTCTGTGGTTTTCTCTGGCTCCTGTGACAGCAATAAATTCAGGGATACAAGATATATTAAGATAACATATTTTCATTAGATATCTAACCCAATTGTGAATCCATGTGGTTCAGATAAAATGCATTTGTGTACCCAGATTTGAGATGCTCGTCATGACCAATCTCAACTTCAGTGACTTGGGGCATTATTCCTCATGAGAAGGAGACACATTCATGCCTAGAAAATATAAAATCTAGCTTTTAGGGGTGGGTGAGGGGAAGGTTTAAAAGATATTTTGTAGACTGCATAGGGCTAACTTGAGCTTGGACACACTCACTCATCTTCTCCCTTTGCTTTGCTCCAAAATGGAAATGTAGGCACCAACTCTCAATTTCCTGTTAAATCATCCTGGGTCAGAGTATCTCAATATTGGCTAGTTTGTTTTGCAAGATTTGAGGTAGTCCCAATTCTCAGCTACTGTTCTGAACCAGGTTTCTTGTGTAACCTGTTTTAAGTTCCTGCCCCATCATAAGCCTACTTACCTGTTTCCCTAGCAACGTGAGGCTACACTAATAATACCCATTTCCTGCTCTGAGTACCTCACTTCAGAGATCAAGGCATCTACTTAAGTTTTGTTTTGGAGTTTTTGAAACTTTAGCTGGAACAGAGAAAGTGCAAGATCCCTGCCCCATACACACCCAGAAATGAAGTCTAATACACAGCAAATCTTGAGCTTATAACTACATCCAATCATATCCATCTGATCCAAATTTCATGTATATATTCTTTAAGCAACTATTTTTCCTTTAACTTGTATTGTTTTTTCTGTGAATAAAATAAATGAGGGTCTAAACCTAACCCCAGAATGGAGCCCAGCAATTAATGGAATGGTCTCTTAGATACTATCAGATGCAGGAAGTCAAGTATTACTTAACCCATAGCCACTGTAACTGTTGTCTGCTCTTTGATTTTTTTGAGAACTATAATTCTCAAATGCTATAGGGCCTTTAACAGATTGAATGAATAATACTGTTCCTATTTGACCATGTCCACCATGGCTGCCTCTGTTTAAGAGGGCTCATCACTGAAATCCGCCCTCTATCCTCTCCAATGCCAACCACTTTGCCTCCCTTGAGCATACAGCCTTACTTAGATGAAACCCACAATAGGCCTCAAGCATAGGAGATATGTAGGCAATCTAAAACAAATATGCACAAACAACATAGAAAATTATTATGATCACAGAATGGATGATTTTCTTTGAATGCCAGCTTAAAAAACTTAAATAAAATTTAGTAAGAAATTAGTGCCAACTCACTCTTTTTAGATAGCTCAAAGTGATATTTTGAAGAAAAATTTCCAGCATTACCATGGTAGGAAAAACAAAAGGTCATTTCAGCAATGCAGAATACAGGTGAGAATGAAAAGGAGAGGGAGACTTTGAAAATTAAGTGGCTTTTGAATGAGCCTATAACGTGGCAATATGAAATCATTATTCTTTGCCAAATTTTTAGAATTTACATTTCTGAGTCAAGAAGAATATAAAAAGGGGGCAGGAAGCTTATGAGTCATCTAGTAAGAAAGAGGTACTAGCTAAAATTGCAATAAAATAGAAAGCCAAATACAACTCAAAAAAAAATTAAAAACATAATTGAAAAGAAACTGGAGGTGCCAACTGGCACATACATGGAAGGAAATTGCTTTAGCTGGTGAGTGAGAAAATAGGAATGATGAATTTGTTGAGGTCTGGTCACCACAGGACTTGCTAGAATGTTTTAGGAACATTGTGAATCTTATACACTGAGCTTATTGAGAATATTTACAATCTTAAATATAAACATTACCTAATCATTGATGTCTATCAAAACACAGCTATATATTATTTATTTTAATTATAGAAAAATAAATATTATGAGTGAAATATATTCACATTTATGAAAGTCATCTAGTATTCCCTAATTTTATTTTCATTGTTTTGGATAAACACACCTATTAAATCAATTTCACATATTTTAGTAAAGGTATATACATGATTCCATCATTTGAAATACTTATACTTATTGAGTATATTATCAAAATAATGTTTTCACAACTCTTACCTTTGTCCATCTTTCCTATACAGGCATGTGCATCAAATACATGGTTAACATCTTCCTGAAGGTAGGATGGTAGGAATTGCTATTTTTTTTTAAATTCCCATATCCTAGTAATTTTGCCTGACACTGAGTAATTTTATCAGTAAATAGTATTAAGCTAAGTTCCTTACCTTACTCAAAAAATAAACTTCCTTTGCCTTTAAAAATAGATTTTTTTCTATATGTATCTGCATATTTATACCTATACCTTAACAAACATATGCTTTTATCTGAAAGTTCTTAATAAATATTAAAATGTATATAATGTCACAAAATAATCTTTAACTTTGTGACCAAGTCTACACAAATGGGCAGAAAGTTAGCTAAAAGTGAATTCAGTACTCACGTAAATTTCTAAAATATTTAGTAAAATTACTAAATATTCTTTAATGTGCACTTACAAACTAAACATGCAGACTAATTAAAAAAAATCAACAGTGCTTTTTAGATGTAGCTATGAAATTCAAGTTGTAATTTTAAAATAGCAAATGTTTTTCCTTTACAGAATTGTTTTAAATGTTTGTTTATTTTTCTCATGGTTAACAGCCTGATTGGTATATTTATTTCTACTATTGTTTGTAAGTTACCTGATTTTTTTAGAGAAATAAATATGCAAAGTCTGTTTGAATTGTATTATTATATCTATGAGAATGGAATCGATGACTATGCAGCTATGTTATTTTATTTCTATCCTTTAAATGTTATTGAAGGGAATAATTGAATTAAGTAGACAAACAACTTCTATGCATTCAACTCTGCTGTGAACCACTGCCCTTGAACCCTCCTTCCTTCTTAGAACCCCCATTTAATGCTTGGAGAACTGTTGTGTATGTAATTCACAGTGGATAGCATGCCTTGTCTCTCTATGGTCATTACAATTTGTAAGGTGAAAGGGAAGCAAAACATTGGGAAGTAGGGTCCTTTCTTGGAGAGAGGGAGGGAGGAGACTGAGCAAGAGAGAACTTGCTTTTCCCTTGGAAATCCCAACAAGAGAGGAAGCTAATTGTGACATTTCCCCTCAACCTCCAGCTTGGTCTGCGGTCAAGAGTGAAGCCTACATGGGCCCAGGTGAAAACGACATAAAAGATTAATGAAATATATCAGTGTCTACTTTGGTTGCACCTGCGGCAACTCTTTCCCTGTCCCTTCCAGTATTTTACATTTTTCCTTAGGATACATTGGGCTAGGTTTGTGTAAATGTCCCCCAAGAGTTTCCTTGACTTCCTCAGACAGGCATTCATTTTCAAGGTTATGAACAATTTACAGCCCTCTATTACTCCACCCATTTTTTTCCCTCTCTAGATAGAATGTCAGAATGGAAGCAAGAGGGTTATTATTATAGGCTTAACCTAAATGTGTTCTGATTTACTTTAAAGAAAATCATTTGCAAAGTTTGCTCCTTTAACAAATATCAAATTTCTTGAGACTCACCTCCCAACTAATCATGACCCTCCAGTGTACCCACATCACTCCTGAGAATTGCAACTACAGTGCAAGGAAAATGAATGTTTCTCATTTGCTTCCCATACATGTGTCTGATCAATGAGCAATCTCATTACTACTCTTGCGAGCAAAATGGACTTTGCTGTATAATTAGAAATTTACTTGTCTTCCTTCCTTCCTTCCTTCCTTACTTACTTCTTTTTTCTTTTTTTTCTTTCATTCTTTGGTTCTCTCTTTCACCCTAAGATGTCCTTTATTCTTTCTTCTTTCATCCTAGATTAATAAAGGGCCTGAATCTGTTAACCGAAAAAACATTCTGTTCATGTCTCATGCATATATTCTGCATAATTTAGCAATCTTTATCATCACACAGAACTAAAATACTCTGTTCCTTGTATGTTGTTTTTGTTTAATTGCAGGAGTTAAAATGATACTAACTTGTTAAATTCTAAATATACTTTAACAAACCCTAATAAGTGATGTATGGCTTCAAAGTAGTTTATCCTTGGCCATATACTGATATCATTAATCCAAATGAATCATGATAAAAACTGGGACATGTGAATTTATGGAGATGGGAATTGTGTAAGGTTAGTCTTTTAGCATCATAGAGATTTTAGTGCTTACAGGGACCTAGGAGATATTACAGTCAAACTCTCCAATTTTAAGGATAATTAAATTTAAATCAAGAAAGGATAGGGGAATTGCATAAGATAAAACAGCTAATTGATAGCAGAGCACAGATTAAAATAGGGGTCACCTTTCTCACAAGTGAAACACCTTGTTTTTGCATCATATTCTGTTTTACTCGAATGTTAAGGAGATAAACATTACTGTATCATCATTATCATCATTATTATTACTTACATTTGCACAATCAACTCTCCACACAGAATTTTATTTTCTTTTAAAGTATTGTTTCATATTTAATTGTTATTTTTCTCAGTGACACCATTTACCCTTGGCTACAATATTTAGTGTCTTTGGCATACAAATATTTTTCCTTAAAACCTTTTACAGAATATTTGAATACATTATGGCAGTCATTTTGTTATAAAATAACTTTTTAAAAGAAAAATAATTTAGCTTCTGAAAATAAAAATCAAGCATTTTCTTTGTAATGAAATCATATTAGCTCAAAACAAAGAATAGTTTTTCCCTTAAAAAACTTGTTGAACCAGTGTGGTTGAAAGCAGGAATATTTAGATGGAGAATATGATTTGGTATTCCCCTGAGGGAAGATCAATTTTCAAAGGATTAAGCTTGGAAATCTTCTCAAATGATTTACCTGCTTGTCTGGTTGGACATGAGAGCTGGAGTGGCACATAGTCTTGCTTTATTTTGCAGCCTGGGTGGGCTTAATTTTGTGAGCCAGGTAGAGGAATTTGTGTAAATTATTTTCCTCTAAAAATTTGCTCTTGGCATGATGGAAAATAAAAACTGAAACACCTGTGAGCCAAGTACAAACATCTGTATGCCTTACAGAATATCTGAAGCATACTCCACACCACAGACCTTTATTTGAACTGCTTTGCAAGAGGATACAAGTGAAGGGGTGGAATCAATAGAAGATGACAAAATTGAGAATAAATCCTACTTCCCCAGTTACTTCCAGCAAATTTAAATAGCTCTGCATGTTTTTTAGGTTTGCTGTTTATTGGCCTTGGGCCATGTATCTTTATTCTTATATATACATCTATAATTTGTTTGGTTTGCTTTCTTGTTTAGTAAATCTCAGAGACCCATTAGGATTAAGTAGTATTTATGAAGGGAATAAGAAAGCAGTTGCAAATATTAAATTTCAAAATAATATACTAACAAAAATGTTTTTTAAAATATTTAAAAAATAATAATTTATAGGTAAATACTGTATTTCACAGGTTTATCAACAGGTCAATTTGTCAAAGTTGGAATTTCAGGTATATTAATCTACCCAATTAAATACATGATTCACCTATTGACTAGGTTGGGATTTTTTTCAGTTGAATGTTACCCAGTTTTATTTGTTTTCATTTTCAATTCATATTTCTGATGCACTTTGCTCTTATGAGACAAATTTAAGAATCATCAAATACCATAAGAAATATATAGGAACTACATATTGTGGACAGCATCATCTTTCCTCCTAGTCTTAACCTATTTCCATTTTCTACTCCCTCTATTTTTTTTAGCTAGCTCCTCTGAAGTATACCAATTTCAAAGACATACCTAAATCTATTAACACAACAAGCTCACAAAGCAAAAGGACTCAGCACTTTTCAACTTCAATCAAAACAGCCTTCCAGAAACTATAATTTTGATTTCTGAACAATCATATCCACTGAATCTTTAATAGAACCATAAATGTAAATAAGGTAAAATCAGGGTGTCAGCCTCATAAAGACATTTTAACTGTTCTTCACTCTTGTGACAAACTTGTTGAGTCCAGACCAGGTAATTATGATATTTGAAGAGGTCCAAACAAACACAATCATCCCAAACTGAAATAAGTCACTGAGGTCCTTAATTCTGCAACCATGATTCCCCCCTTTAACCTTAACCATTGAAGATGCAGGAGAGATTAGCAGAGTGGGCATAAATCTGTCAGCACTCTTCAAAGGTCATGCCCCATGGATATCCAGGCAGAAAAATCATCCTCAGAAATTTAGGAAAGCACACTAACAAAAAAGGCAAACATAATGATTATTGTAACATGGTTTTCCTAATTCAACCTTTGTTTTTGTTGTGAGATAAGAGTACGTTATACTTCATAGTACTCCTTTCAATTAGTAAATGCAATTATGTTGTCTATTAACTCATCATGGTACATCTTTCTTACCAGATTGAAGGCAGAAACCATGTCTATTCTATTGATAGATATGTTCAAAGTATCTAGCACTTTTTCTGGCACAGTTTGAGTGAAATAACTGAAACAATTTGGTAAAAACAATACATAAATTATAACAGGTACATTGCAATTAATCACAGAAAAAAACCTGAAAAGCAATAATATTTGGAATCTAAAATGAAAGCAAGACATATGTGCAACTGGGATAATTTCACATGCACCTGTTGCAGATTTGATGGAACTGGGAATTGTTGTTGTTGTTTTGGACACTACATCCAGAGATTTACCTCTACCATGTTATTAACCCAATTATTATTTAATTATTTATTATTACATATGGGCCATTCAGATCCATTGTTGTTAGTAATACATAAAATTCAATTGAGTAGTAACAATAACAAAGTAATAGAAAAATATTTATGATGATGTTCAAACATGTAAAGTGATCTTACACAAAGAACTTGATTTTAAACAACTAAGCAAAAAATAACATTGTATTAATAACAGCATCTTAGGACATCTTTAATTATCACTTTATTTCACCCATCTTATTGGATTTATTTTATTCTTTAAGTTGCATCATTCATATTAATTGTAAATGATACTAGGTTATTAAGTCCAGGACTAAAAAATAATTTTCCCACACTTCCACCAAGTTAGCCTTCCTACAAGCAGGTCAGGTTACACCATTATCTCTGAGCATCTGGAAAAGTATACTATTTGATCCCTAGGCACCAACAAGCAATTCTTTGGGGAATTTTCTGTTTTTCCAGTTCGGCTTTTTTTTTTCCACCATAAGAAATAAATAATAATCATGAGTTAAAATGTAAATGCAATTTTTTTCCAATGGCATACTATTCAAATAACAACAAGAATAATTTTTTACATATACTTCTCAAAGTGTATCTATTTTCTTTCAAACATATACAGCTTGTTGTACATCCTAGTTTTACAGAATCACAGGTTTTATATACAAGGATATTTTTAAATTGTTAGTCAGGTTCCTGGTCAGCCAGGTCTTTTGCTGATACATAATATAAACTTAAAAATAACATTGCCTTTTAAGAAAAATGAAGACCTGAAGAACCAAACAATGGAAATTTAAAGTCACCTAAAATATTTTGAAATATTTGTCCAAAACTACCTATGATTTTCTTTAAACTTAGGTATTCATGTCAAGTACAACAACATGTTAGAAATAGTACTAGACTGACAGCATTTCTTAGCCCAGCAATTCCCAGAATGTTTTCTGTGGGACCTGAGTATCCTGCAATATCAATATATTTCATTCAATTTAAAGATTCTGTAATTTAAGAAGCTGAAGTAATAGTGGAATAATCAAAGTTAAATAACCAGTCACTGTAAGTAACTCTAAGAGCATTAAATATTTGAATGTGCAAAGTGAATTTCAGGACAATAATCTAGGAGACAAGTCTTCCCTCACTTTCTTGAATGTGAACGTTTCCCTGAAGACATATTGGAAGAGCTAGTCTTCCAAGGAACACATTTTGAGAAATGTTGTCCCAATCTAAACCATCATTATGTGAAATACTAAAATATTGTAGATATTGCTGGAAATGCTGAGCGACTAACTGCATATGGTTGGACACTCTATAGTATAATATATATTATGTGCAATTTCAGATTTTTACATTCCCTGACAAATGGCTGCTTTATTTTCCTAATATCTCTGTTTAGTTCCGTTTTCTTTTTCACTGTGAGAGTCATGTTTAACAGATAATCTTATGTTTCTGTTATAAACATATTTCAGAGTCATTAATTTTTGATTCACTAGACCCCCCTCCCTAAATGCCTGGCCTGTGCCATTCTATGGGTCACTTAAATTTCATAGTGAATTCTCTGAAGTTTATTATCCTATTCTCTTCAGTTTAAATAAAAAAATATTACTATATTGACATGGAATGGAAAAATATATCTCTGTAAGTTTTGTTTTCTTAATATAGACATTTAGAGTTCCAAAAGACTTTCAGAAATAATATAAACTTTCAACTATTTACAATGGGGCCCACTTCTAGTCATTTAAATTTTGTCTTTTGCTTTTTCTGCTTAAACATAAAAATATTGTTCCGACATATATTTAACTTATCCCAGGAGAACCACAGGTGGATGATCCACTGTACAGTTTGCAAACTTGCCTTTAAAGGCTTGAAGGCCACTCTTTCTTGACTTGGTTAAGTTACTGTCTCCTGTTGATTCTGCTTTTCCTTCTGTCAGTAAACAATCTGCTATGCAGGAAAGACCTCTGAAATTCCTAACAATTACTTGCCCCTCTTCCCACAATTAAGGGAGTAGAGAGAGGAAAGAGAATAGAGAAAAATACACAGTTCTGCTTAGACTGTCACTTTGCATCAGTCTGAGAGGGAACACATATTCCCAGCCTGAAAGGGGTTTCGGGAACAATTAAGCATGGCCAAGAGTGAAGCTGGGAAACATTCCAGCTTCTAGCAAGTCAAGTCCTGGCTGTGTGATCTTCCAAACAAAACAATGACAGATTAAACTACCAGAATAGATGTGCTTCCATTTAGAAGTAGGTATACAGACTGTTTACTGTACTTTTACATTATATATAAAACATTTGAAATATAAGCTTTAAGGGCATGTGATAAGCACAGAGTTACCAAATAAATGATTTATCTTCAAAACAAGGCCTTTTTTTGAGAATAAAACTCAGTGTGATTAACATATATTGAGACAACATAGGTAAAATCAGAGCTCCCCTTACAAACGTGGATGTAGCAAATGCCTAGCAAAGAAGATTAAATTAAAAATATTTAAAATGTCATACTTATTATAACTTTATATTATTGCTATTCTTAGATAATATCTTAAAATATAATAAATACTTGAGGCTAAGGTGCCCATTAATTGTAGGAATGTTAATCTCCCACTCAAGTAGATGTTTTGGTTATTTTACAGGTTTCAGCTCCACCCTAGTATATCTGATGTCATCATTTTTTACCTATAATTCAGACTGAAAAAGACTTCCTATGTGGATTAAAAGGGTGATTTTTGCCATTTCTTTTTGTTTTCTTATACTTGCAAAAATATAGTTGCCATATTTTTTATAGACTTTATTTTTTGTGAATTAATTAGTACTGGGAAATATAAAGATATAAAATTACATAAATCTACTCTGCTGACACAGGTAATAGATAATATATATTTTCTTCCATTTGTAGAACTTCAGTTCTTACTCCAGACTACCAATATTAATGATATAAAAGAATCTGACACTAGGAGCAAATAAAGCTACCAGTATGAACATAATATATGGAGATACTTGTAAAGTTTAATGTACTTTATAAATCATTAGTTACCATGTTAAGTCAAGGATTACTGTAAAAGCAAAATGCACAACAGGTTTTGAAGACTTACTACCAAAAAGAATGCAAAATATTTCATGGATAATTTTAATATTGATTACATGTTGAAATAATTTCTGACATAAATTATATTTCACATAGGATATGGGTGTGTTAATAATCTTGATATAAGTACTAGAAATTTAAAATTATTTATATGGTTCACATTATATTTTCATTGGAGAGTGTTCTTCAATACCAAAGGAAAAAAAAATCCTGATTATGTAAAATGGCAGAGAAAGCATTTACAATATGCCTCATTTAATCTTCCCGGACAGCCCTTCTCTCTTTCTTCACATCGTGCTCTAAATCTCAGCTACGTGATGACTTTTGATATTTACCCTACATTTATCTTTCATTTATTTGATTATTCAATAATTATTGATCCACTGTACAGTTTGCAAACTTGCCTTTAAAGGATTGCAGGCCACTCTTTCTTGACTTGGCTAAGTTACTGCCTTAACTTAAGGCCCACACAACTAGATAAGGCTTACAGGTACTAGGATATAGCAGAGAAAAATAAACACATGGCACTTAGCTTCATTGACCATGTCATCTATAACTCTTCTCATTTCATAGAAGGAAAGTCCCCTTTATCCCTTACATTTTTCTTTTTTGTGAAGTCATTTGCTGTCTCTTCAAGCTGTACTTCCACAGTGTTTCATGTGTATTTATTAAAAAACAAAACATTGTTTTATATTGCATTTAATAGTTATTCTGTTGATTACATATTTTTCTTTAAATAGGCTGTCAGTTAAATCTTGGGGTTGATTCAATCATATTTATGTTTTGGATTAAAAGCCATAGTATACAGTTATACTTAATAAACCAATTTTAGAATGGATTGATCATTTCACAAATAACATGGTAAAATTTTAAAATATTTGTTATTTCCACAACATAATTAAATTTATTTATTTATTGTGGTGCTAAGATTGAACCCAGGGCCTCATGCCTACTCTACCACTGAGCTGCATCTCCAGCCTAATTTAATTTTTTAAAGCAGTGCTTATTTTAATTTGATTACAATTTGGCATGGTTCATTCCAGCCCTCCTTCTGTTATTACAAATATTTTATGTTCTAATGTACTATCAAGCTCAGCAAATTTAGAACAAATTCAGCAAAATTTGATCCATGACTGGTGTCCTTATTACAATTTAAGCAATTCATTTAGTCTCCCTGAACACTGATCCCATTAGTAAAATGGATTTTAAATTACTACTGTATTTGTTGAAAAGACTGTAAGAATCAACTCATGAAATAGTGTATATTTCATAGCAGTACCTCAATAAATAAGAAATCAGAATAGTTAAGTCTTGGTGCATTTCCTTTATAGTAACTAGTTGTAAAATTTTGTTTGGTGGGTAAAGCATTAGTTAACTTCTGAAATCCAAGTAAAATTTATGGTCTTACATTTGTGTAAATGTGCTATCTTGGCAAATACTCTTGTTTCCCTCTCTCAGTTACTTTAGGTGTAAAATGGGAAGACTAGACAAAATTACATCTCTCACAGGTCTAAAATTCAATCAGTCTGTGTAGGTGATGACGAAGTCTCTTCTAAAAAAATAGTCAACAGAGACCAAGGCCTTTTCCTTCTTCCTTCTCCAATTCCAGGTTGTTATAATAGATTAAAATTGGCTCTACTGGGTATGAAGTTATGGCTTAATATATAACAGATGTAGTTACAGAGAGATATGTGAAGTTATGTATGTATGAGTTGCGTTTTATCTATATGGCCTTGTTCTGTCCACTGAAGGAGCCTATAAACACAAAAGCCCCCAAAACAATGACAACATGTAATGCTTAATCTTCAATCTTCATAAATTTTTCTCTGGAAGGAACTAGAACTTCTGCAAGAAATTACTGATCCATGGGCTGTGACTATAAAGTACAAAATGAGCCTGGAATATTGTGTGGTATCATGTAGTAAAGAGTTCTTCAAAGAGTGTCTTTGAACATGTCAAAATGATAAAGGATCTAACTTAAAGGACTCCCATTGTCCAAATCTGAAACCTTTATAATATGCTTAGTAAAATAGGATTTCACTAGTTTATACTGATAAAACAAACAAATAAATGAATGTAGAGAATATAAATATCTTCCTACAGCAGTGTACCAACTAATAGATGCCTTCAGATAAATGAAATTATAAAGTAATCATTTCACAATCAAAGTAATAATATAGGCAAGAAGTGGCATCTGTTTCCATAAATAAAGGATGAAGTGGGATGAGAACCAGGATATTTATTTGGTCTAAATATATCTTTCTTAAAAAATATTTATGGAGAGTACAGTTTGAACTGCTGAGAGGCATCACTCAGGGGAAGACTGGGCTAGCAGAAGAAGCCAGGACTAGCAGGAAAAACCAGGGGACTAGAGGCCAGGCCCTCGCGACTGGGCGGCTGGAGACCTCCCGCCCGCTGGCGACAGCCCACCCGCTGCCACGCAACTGGGCGGCTGGAGACTGCCCGCCCGCCAGCGACCGATCGCCCACCGCCTGACCGCGCGACTGGGCGGCTGGAGTCCGCCTGCCCGCCGGAGACCAACCGCGTGACTGGGCGGCTAGAGATCGTCCGCCCGCCGGCGAGAGCCCACACACTGCCCACACGACTGGGCGGCTGGAGACCGCCCGCCCGCTGGCGACCGACCGCGCGACTGGGCAGCTAGAGATCGCCCGCCTGCTGGGGACCGACCGCCTGCCTACTGCCTGCGCGATTGGGCGGCTAGAGAACGCCCGCCCGCCGGGGACCGACCGCCTGCCTGCTGCCTGCGCGATTGGGCGGCTAGAGAACGCCCGCCCGCCGGCGATTGCGTAGCTAGACCCCGAGGTGTGGCCCAGCAGGTACGGCACAGAGACTCTAGGAAGAGGTCTATAGCCAGGAGCTGAAACCAACCAGAGACAGTCCAGTCCCACCCCGCCCTTCAGACACCCCAGCAAGGAGCCTGGGGCTCGCCATAGCAGAGAGGTGATGTCACTGGAGCTCAGCCATCGGAATTCCTTCCCAGCGGAATCCACTTTAGCAGG
>NW_026000142.1:33695228-33713780 GCF_001458135.2 Marmota marmota marmota
CATATGGAAATGGTAGGAGACCCTCAATGTTACACAAAATTACATATAAGAGGTTGTGAGGGGAAAGGGGGAGGGGAACAAGGGAGAGAATTGAACAACAGCAGATGAGGTAGAGAGGGAAGATGGGAGGGGAGGGGAGGGGGGATAGTAGGGGATTGAAAGGTAGCAGAATACAACAGTCACTAATATGCCATTATGTAAAAATGTGAGTGTGTAACCGGTGTGATTCTGCAATTTGTATTTGGGGTAAAAATGGGAGTTCATAATCCACTTGAGTCAAATGTATGAAAGATGATATATCATGAGCTTTGTAATGTTTTGAACAACCAATAAAAATAATATTTATGGACTATAAAAAAACAATAATTTTCTAGTGGAGAAACCTGAAAGTAATAACTTGATTAATTCAGCTATTCAAGTTAACACTATCAGTAATGAGATACATCAATATCCTATGCTAACCAGTAGGATATGATGAGAACAAACTTCATGCCTGTGTTCCTGCTCCAAATGCATAACCTGGATATATGTAAGCTTAAAGAGAAACTGGACAATCCACATTGATGGGCATTTACAAAATGAATACCCTATACTCTTAAAAAAATATCAGAATTATAAAAGATGAGGAAAGACTGAAGAACTGCTCTTACTTAGGAGATGTAGGAGACATGACCACCAAGTGCAAATGGTCATCCATTAGTTGTGGTCACTGCCTAGAAAACAGGCAATATTGAATGATGGGCAAAGAATATGTTGGGGTTCTTTATATTCTTCTTTTAATGTTCCTATAATTTTAATTTTTTTTCAAATAAAATTAATTTTCCTAAAGAGATGATAGCAAAACAAAGCAAACATAATTTTTAATATCTTCAATAACAGAAGCTAACTATATCCATTTTTCAGTGGGTCACGTTAAAGCCAGTGTAATCACAAGGAATGTGCTATATTGGCCAGCTCCATACTCTTTTGATGACATTTTTCCTTTTTGTCTCTTGACAAGTAATGTCATATTTGTGTAGCTCATTACAATAATAAAAGTCTTAGTATTTGGCTTCCCAGTGCATTGATATGTTACTCTTTCTGTATTTCTATAGCTTTCTCTGTGTACTTAAATCACACTGTATCCTGATCTTGAATGTAATTCCTGATGCCTTGATGGTGGGAAACCACTTTCCATTTCCAATGGCAATATGTTTCAGAGTGACAGATTCACTAATTCCTTATTGTCAATTATGTATCTTTTAACAATAGAAAAGTAACTCTTTGATCCATTAAATTCTTCTTTGAAATGTCAATGTCTATTAAAATATTAGTATTAATATAAAAATATTTTTAAAATTTTAATAACCTGGTAAAGTTTCACCTAATATTTGGCTGTTGATTTCTGTGAGAATTTAACAAATTTTCACAATATCAAATTTCTGGCATTGGATTTTGCAAATAATATATCATTGGACTTAGTTTTCTTGCTCTAAATGCAAACATGTATCTTCTAATATGGAATTTTCTCACTTCGCTATTGTAAATGATATGCCTTTCATTGTAATTTTTCTTGATTCCATGCCTCCTGGACATTTTTAAACTTGTTTAAAAAGTCATTTTCAATTTGATTTAAAATTCACTGTTATGCAGGAAAGTATGTATTACATTTTAAATGTTCTAGTCATTCCTATTTAGTTTTTCAAACACATTTCTTAAACCCTTAGCATTTCCTCTACTAGTTGAGAGTAAAATTTTATATCTTGGATAATGCAAGTTATGGCACAGGGATTGATTTCTCTGAATCCTTCTCAATTACTATCCAGTTGAAGCATTGGCTTGAGGGGGATGACAGTAATACACCACAGAGGAGGTCCACAAAGAAAGGCCAGCATGAGGGTGATCCCTTGAACCAAAAAGGAAGCAGCCTGGGGGGCTGTTGACATGAGTCATTGGTGGTCCCAGTGAGTCATGTGGAAGATGAGAGGATGTTAGTCAAGATTAAGTTAGGGTGCTGACAATCCAGTGAATATCACTCATGAGCTATACTTGGATGGGATTAGATAGGGATGACTCACCATTTTTCCCAAGAAAAAAAGGGAAAAAATAGTTAATTTCATCAATGAAATCCTGGGTTTTTCTCATTCAAACTGCTTTATCAGTTTGTACCAAATTGAAATCATTGTCAATTTCTAATAACTTCTGAAATTAAATGACATAGTGTGGCAATTAAAGACCGACTTTGTAGCCATATTCACCAGGGTTCAAATCTCAGCTCTTTGGTTGATTAGCTGTGAAGCGTTGAGTGTTTTTCTTCCCTACCTTAATTTTTTTTTAACTATAAAATAGAGGAAATGGTGGATTAACAATAAAATATTTGCAAAGATAAACTAAGTCAATATGTTGCAATGCATTGCTAATAAGAACTCAACAAATGTTCATTGTTATTATTAAGATAGTTTGTAATAGCACTGAGAATTTTATTCTTTTGTTATCAGCTCTAAGAACAAAAGGGTTGGATTTGGCTGCTACTCAGAATCCATAATGAAGTATAATTACTTGACTATCCTATTAAAATGATCCTTTCCATAATATTCAAAATCACTCAGGCCCTTGACTGCACCTACTTTGCAGTGTCAAAGGTGGCACATATAGAAACCCCACCATCTGTGCCCATGTCAGATCATCATCCCTTTCTGGAACAAATCTATCATTTTCAAGGTACACAGTAGATTCATGTCTTTATAACCACTGCTGGATCTTCAAAGCTTGTTTCCAATATTTAAGTTTATTATTATTTTGTTAGTTGATTTCCTGTTGCCGTTCCTTTTTAAATTTTTTTTAAAAAGTATGTTTTAGTTGTCAATGGGCCTTTATTTATTTCTATGAGATGCTGAGAATTGAACCCAGTGCCCCAAACATGCTAGGCAAGTGCTCTACACTGAGCCACAATTCCAGCCCCTGTTGTAGTTCCTCTTGTTGCTATTATAAAATAATTCTATTCTTAAATATTGTGAATTGAACTTCTATGAACATTGATGTGGTTGTATCACTATAATATGATGATTTTAAGTCCTTTGGTTATATGCCGAGGAGTGGGATAACTGGGTCAAATGGTGGTTCCATTCCAAGTTTCCTGAGGAATTTACATACTGCTTTCCAGATTGATTGCACCAATTTTCAGTCCCACCAGCAATGTATGAGACTACATTTCCCCCACAGCCTTGCCAACATTTCTTGTTACTTGAATTCTTGATAATTGCCATTCTGACTGAAATGAGATGAAATCTCAGTGTAGTTTTAATTTGCCTTTCTCTAATTGCTAGCCCTTCAACAGATGAATGAATAAAAAAATGTGGTACATATATTCAATGGAATATTATTCAGCCATAAAGAAGAATGAAAATAAGGCATTTGCTGGTAAATGGATGGAACTGGAAACAATCATGCTAAGTGGAATAAGCCAGAAACCAAAAGCCAAGTGCTTCCTCTGATATAGGGACGCTGATTCACAATAGGCAGGTGGAAGGGGAGTGGAAGTTCACCAGATGGGGATTGGGATGGGAATGGGAAAGACAGTAGAATGAATCAGACATAACTTTCCTATGTTCATATAACTATACGACTAGTGTAACTCCACATCATGTACAACCAAAAGAATGGGAAGATATACTCTATCTATGTGTGATATGTCAAAATATATTCTACTGTCATGTACAAAGAGAACAAATTTAAAAATAAGAGTTTATATGAATTAAAATGTGACCACAACAATATTTTAATAGACTAAATAATAAAAGATTCTATTCTCAAGTCAATCACATTATTTCACCAACTTCCAGAAGAGATAACCTCCAAAATTTTTTTAACAAATTCATTTCTATGTTAGTGTTTAATATCTACTATAAGAATGTTTGTCACCCTCTTAATTTCTTTAAATTTTATACTATCTCTATTGACTTCCCCCTTTAAACAAACAAAATTGTCTTTCCTATCCTAAAACATCTTCTGCCATTTCCCCATCCTAAAAGTTTGTAAACTAGTCTCACTCTTTTTTAAAACCTCCCTAACACATTAGATAATCATAAATCAGTGTTTCTTGAGGAAAAATGTTTGTATTTGTCTAGAATAACAACTACACTGGACCTCACTGTCTCTCAAAAGCAAAACAAAAAAATTCATGATAAAATAAGTTTTGGGAATAGTACATAAAACTATATAAGCAGTTTTTTTGATAGACAAACATCTCAGAATTTAAGTTGATTAATATAGAGTGTTAATTTGTTAGTCTTCAAAATGTGTATGTGTGTGTGCATGCATGTGTATGTGCATGTTTTGGGGATTGAGGGTTATGAATGGTGAAAAATTTCTTTGGATCTCAAACGTACTTGGACACCTAAATCCTCATTCTCAGAACAACAAAGATAATGTCATTGTAGAATCACCAAACCAATAAACAGATGCCAACCATTTCAGTGATCTATGTAAATTCAGATACATCAGGTACACTCATGTATTAAAGTATGCATTGGTGAATGTATCAAATTAGATCTGATTAAAAACTAAGGTTATCTTTATTGTTCACTGTTTAACTATTACTGTTAATGTAATTGACAATCTTCTTAGTCTTAAAATTCCCCCATAATGCCCAAAATAATCTTTAGTTCCTTTCTCATCCTTTAATTTACTAAGGCAAAAGGAAAGAGTGTAAAGAAAGGTGATATCAATAGAAATGAAATTACAGGAAAAAAATTTACAAAAGAATGCACAAAATTTGGTAACTGATTGGATAGAGCAGATTAAAAAACATTAAAAGAAGATATCAGTCAGACTGACATGATAAAAACAAGTACTAAACTACTTGTTAGTTGAATATGTATGAATTTTCTTTTTACATAATTCATATAGTAATAGTATTACTAAATGTATAGGTAATACAATAATAAAAGACTTAGGATTTAATCTTCTAAAAGGAAATTCTGTGCATGCCATTGATGCACTGGTGTTAGTGAAGGTTTAATTTTATTTACTTATTTATTTATTAATATTTATTTTTTAGGTGTAGATGGACAAAACACAATGCCGTTATTTTTATGTGGTGTTGAGGATCGAACCCGGGTCCTGCCCATGCTAGGCGAGCTCTCTACTACTGAGCCACAATCCCATCCCCATAGTGAGGTTTAATTTTGCAAATGGCAACATAACTTCAAGTTTCAGTAAAAGACAATGTGAGAATTTTATATATTACTTTAATTGTGCAAACACACCATGGATTTTTTAATGATAAAATTAAGTTAATTTCCTATTTTTTCCCCAGATAGTGCACAATCAATTAAGATGTACATTGTTTTTTAATGTTTTGGCTCTAAAATCACGAACTCTACTAGATTAGGGAGGCAATGAATGCAAAAATTAATACAAAACAATTAAATGAGAATATCAAGGTTAGTATTGGCTCTGAAAATGAGCCTCATTTTTTTCCCTTTCTAAATTCAGATAGTTACATGATACAAGGAAATCAGATGAGTTATTTATAACTAAATATAAATTAAGTGAAATTTGAGTATCTACATTCTCTTCTAAAGTAAACACTGTGTGTATCCGTCTCTGAGCAGGCATTCGCATTAACATTCTGGATGACACTGGTTAGTCGGAATAGCAAAAGAACCATCTACTCAGAAAAAAAGCCAGTTTCTCTTATCATTTTTTAAGAATTACATTCTCCTTCAATTTCAATTTTTGTGAATCAAGAGTGATTTTTAAAGTAGACTTTAAGATACTAAAACAAAGAAAACAGGAAGCATAGCCATATTATATCCTCCCAAAAGTTCATAAGTAAGGCAATGCAAAATTGTTCAGAGATGAAATGATTGGACGATGAGCACTATAACCTCATGAGATTATGAGTGCTATAACCTCATCGATGGGTCAATCCACATGAATTATTAATTTGAATAGACTACTGGATGGTAACTGTAGGAAGGTGGGGTGTTGTTGGAGGAAGCACGTCACTAGGGGCATAACTGGACTTTATCTGTCCCTGGCCCCTTCCTCTCTTTCTCTCTCTGCTTCCCAGCTGCTGTGCTCTGAGCTACTCTCCTTTGCCACACCCTTCCACCATGATGTTCTGCCTCATCTCAGACCCAGAGCTACAGAGTTGGCCAACCATGGACTGAACCTCTGAAATTGGGAACCCACAAAAAATTTTCTTTTCTAAATTGTTCTTGTCAGGTATTTTGATCACAACAACTAAGAACAAAAACACTCTCTTTACAAAATGTTTTAGTAAGAGCACATGAGGCTGGTAAATGGACAAACATTGGAGTGTAAAATGCTTCATTTCCTTCCATTCATCAAAAACTAAACGGAACTTTGACTTTTAACTTGAGTGTTGCTTTCTATAAAGAATATTTAGCAATTTAAATAGAATACTGAATCCCAGTTAGACATTGTGTCCTATGAACTAAATTATTTGTTTTCAGAGTTACTGATAACAAGAGTCATGAAGGAAGAGAATGTGCAAATGTGCTTTTTTTTTTTTTTTAATCTCACTATCAAAACTCTTTTCCAATTTTCTAGGTGCTGTTTCTTTTTTGACAGGCCTATTAAGTTTCTGGAAATAAAAGCCAAACAAACACATCATACAGAGGTTTTCTTTAGGCACACAAATTCTAGTCCTGTTGAACACGGTGGGGTCACCAAACATCCAGTACAGCCTTTGCCAATGTTTGCGTTTTCTTGCAATTAGATGGAAATCAAAGCCATGTGGACACCAACAGGGAAAACAGCAGGTCTCAATGTGTGCTTGGCAGGGCACATTCTGTTATTCTCTTGTACCTTCTATTTTTTTTTCTTTTTGACAATGTAACAAAAGCATATTTTATTATTTGTGGTATTGTGGTGGTGGTCTGAAAAATTTCCCCCCACTTTACATATATTGTTTATCTACAATTCCCAGATGGTTTCAGAAAAGAAAAATCAAACTTCCCTCTGGAATGAGTCTACTTTCTTTATTGTTTAAGTACGGAAGACAATATAGCAGGTGCCTGAAGACCTGTGGGAAAACATTAAACAAAAGGCAAATATAAGGAATTCTGATTTTATGCTTCACCAAAGGCTTTTCCAGGAAATGAAAGCAATACAGGTGTACCAAAGTATCTAAGAAAAAAAAGTGTATGTATATACACATGTACACAAACATTCATATCCACAATTGAGTTCCTAAAATCTGTAATAATGGCAATAAAAATCAATAATTTCCAATGTATTTAATTGACTAACATAAATATATTACTTTTTAATTTTCTGAGAGTTGCATTGAATGATTTAAAATTACTCCCTTTGACATGATTTTTCTTTGTTGCATATGATGGGATTTTTTTATAACAAATTATTTGTTGGGGAAGAAGTAAAAATGCCTGTTTACATTATCAAAAGCATAAGGCCTCAAATTCCATGAACAAATTTTTTCAAGAAAATTTAATTTCTTTCCCTCTCCCCACCTCAGCTGAAAAAATGCAGACCAGTGAATTTTTTTACTTCAAGGAAAAGGAAATAAATATGAGGCCGCTTGATATTAGCAGTAGTGACTTTGGTTTGACATTCATCCAAATCAAACTCTTTCATTCACATCTTGAGTTCTCATTGAATTCAGTGCCAGACAGTGAAGGAATGTAGGACAGATAGAGAGTAACACAGATAAAGAAAGTTAGGGCTTAGAATTTCATTTTGACACGTAATACCTTTGTTTTAAAAAAAATGATTTCAAGAATTGCCAAAGAGTTTTATCTAAAACAACAGACTCTGATAAACAATAAATAGCAAATATGAGTGTCTAGGAAAGAAAAAAGAAAGCAGTGTTCATAGCAGTCTAAATCACTACCTTTCCTTTGATAGAATTCTTACTAGATAATACTAGCTAACATTTCTTGAACAAAAGCTATGTTAATACTTTATCTGAATTATTGTCAGAATAGTTCTTTGATACAGTAACTATTGTTTCTTCCCATTTTATACAAAGCTTAGATAATTTAAGTAAAAGTTTATAGAAATAGTAGAGAGAAAGTGGCTAGAATTCAAAGGTAGAAAACTCTCCCCCAAACCTCCCTCTACCCTCCTCCTCATCCAGAGCTCTCATCTTCATTACAATGCTCTACTGTTTTAGGTTCTAGCTCTGTTTTATGTATTTCAACTTATTGTTTTCATTTCAAGGAACTATATTTACACCATAATAATAATGTATATGCAAAGATACTAATATTGGATGCTTTCTTGCCATCAATAATCTATATTTTCATTTAAAAGAAAGTTATATTTTATATCCAAGACTTACATAATGTGTAGTAAATATGTTTATTTTCTATAACATATACATACAGAATAAGAATGTTCATAAGTGTTTAAATCAATACCTAAAAAATTAGCAGAATAATTTCAATCACAAAAATGACTGATGCTAACTATATGTCAAGTTTTGTTGCAGGTTCTGTTCCATCTCAGTTGTTACCATGATCAGGTTATTTTTATCTCTCAATGAAAATAAAAACTCAACATTTATATTACCTTACTTTACTGTGAATAACTAAACTTGTCATGTTCTCCTGATTTTTCATTCCAAATTATCTAAAGACAGAATCATAGTATTTTTGTTCTTGTTTCAATGTGATTTTTTTCCAGTTTTGATGATTAGTAATAGATATATAAATATATTTAAGATATATATCCTAATGAGTTGATATATATTATGAAATGATTTCTACAATCAACCTAATTAGCACATCTTTTTAAAAAAAAATTGAGACAGGGTCTACTCTATGTTGCCCAGGCTCACCTTGAATTTGCACTCTTCCTGTGCTAGCCTCCCAGTGCTGGGAATACAGGTGTGAAACCCCATGTTCAGAAAACAGACATCATTTTTGAAGCTGAAAACTGCCGTTCATTCTGGTTTCTGAATATATCACCTTTCCTGGTTGTTTTCCTTCCCTCCCTGTTTTCTTTCCTTCCTACGTTCCTTTCTCCTTCCCTTCTTTTCTTCCTTTCTTTTCATATTCTCTTAATTACAACTCCATTCATAGGATATGTTTTGAAATCCATTCCACTAAATATATTATCCCCCAAATGTCTCTTCTTCCAGGCCTCACCTTAGTTTCCTTCTCTTATTGCATGTTTCTAGCCTACTTGGCTCTGAAAATACATAACTTGTTATATCTGTAAAACTTTTACTGTATTTAAGTTTTTTTTAAAGTAAATTTCATTTGCTTTGAGTGTGAAGTACTTGCTTTCCTTTTTGCAATCATTCCAAAAGAAGATGTATTTTAGAGTCATTTTTTAATTGGAAGAATATATGGCAGCAAATTGCCATTTCCAGTTATCATTCTTTTATGTTTTAACCGATGCATATAAATTGTACATACTTATGGGGAAGCAGTGGTGTTTGGGACATGTAAACAATTTGTAGTATTCAAAGGACCTAGAAAATTGGAAAAGTTTTTTGGTGATTGGTAACCAGCGTCATAGCAGGTTTAGTGTTATCATTTTAACAGAAGCCCTTCATCCTCAAAGCAATATTTTACCTTATTTACTAAATTTCTCCAAACCTTTTACACCTATGTATTTGTTTGCCTTAAAAAGTAAGCCTAAATAAAAGTTTATTTCCAGATTTATGGTTATGTGGAAGCAAATTTGGAAAACTAGTGCCTCCATTGTTCTGTCCAACATGCCATTATGTAAACCAATTACACCAAGCACTTCAAATGCTGCTTGTTCATAGGAGATTTCCCTTAATATCTGCAAAGAAAGCTTAAACCTTTGTGGTTTGTCTTGGATATAAAATTCCTATAGGACAATGAGAGTTTATATATATATAAACTAAGTAAATGTAAGGTAAAGTAAATGTAAGAATTGAATTTTAAATGAATAAAAAATTGTATCAACCAATATACCCCCAAAAGAGGAAGTAATTTCTATTATTTAAAAATAGTTGGTACACAAGAGATTTAGTGTCATCAATCCATTCAATGAACTAACACAATGAAGTCATAAAAGGTCAAAGAGCAGGTCTGTGTCCTTGGCTAATCTAGATCTATAAATGTTCCCTGAAAATTTCATGTTTTGAAGGCATGATCCTGAATGTGTAAAACGTTCAGAGTTGGGACTTTTAGGCTATGAGAGATATAATCTCATTAGTGGATTAATCCATCTGATGGATTAATAATTTGAATGGACTACTGGATGCAGTAGTAGGCAGATAGGGCATGGCTGGAGGAAGTAGGTCACCGGGGACATGCCACTAGGAATTAAATTTGACCCTAGCTCTTCATTCTCTCTCTCTGCTTCCTAGCTGCCATGAGGTAAGCAGTTCTCCTCCACCACACCCTTCTACCATGATGTTCTGCCTCACTTAGGCTCAGAGCAATGGAGTCAGCAGACCATGAAATAAATGTCTGAAACTGTGAGCCCCCAAGAAACTTTTCCACTTTTAAAGTATTCTTGTGAGATAGTTTGGTCATGGTGATGAAAAGCTTACTAGCACAGCTCCCAAATCTCCTTAGTATTATGTCTAGTTATTGCACTATATTTATTTCAGTTGGAATAGGTCACATATCTCAATGATAGCTCATGTGGCTAATAAGTTTGGTTATTAATTATAAACACAGCATTTATTTTACAAAAAGAAAAAAGAATTTCAGATAGTTAAATCATAAACTAGATATTATTCAGGCTAGTGTCAAGGAGTCAATTGTAAATTATTTTCAATAAATTTCTGTGTAATGTATCACCTCAGAAGGTTGCTTATAGTATCCTATTATATATCATATTTACTGAACTATAAGATGGAAATTTTCAGATAAATAATATCTGCAAATATGACTTTCTTTAAAGCATAAAGTAGAAATTTTTATTTACACCATACTTATTTATATTTCACACTATTTTCCAGCCCTTAATTATTTTACTTATTGTTTCTGCAAGAAACCAGTGCAGAAATCTAGGACATAAGGTTTCTCAAGGGTTAAAGAACATAAGGATTATCAGTAGTATATCTCATTCAAATTTTACTCTATATTCATTTACCTAAATTCCTTTTTATTATCCATTTATGTCTGATTTCCACAGCCAAAAGAGATACTAAACACTTAAGTAATGGTTTCTCTTGAATTTTAATATGAAGCCCTAATCTTTAAGACATTGCACATTTCCAATTTGAAATTTGTGCCACCATGCTGTTTGAAGCTACAAAAGCAAATAGTTTTATGTAGTAAAATTAAAAAAAAATAAGAAATTAACACCCAGATATATAAGAAAATGTGATTTCCTTTGCCTAAGTTGCTTGGTCTTTATTTGTTACTGGGCTAACACTACTGATATCTGACACTGGCCATTCTGCAGTTCAAAAGTGAAAAGCTTAGGAAGAAAAGCCCCTTGTCCATTTAATTCTCAAAGGAGTTTACTCCTTTGGGCCAAATAATCATGTTGAGCACCTGTGGTGCAAGTGCTAAAGAAATATTAAGCAAAACCCAGCCACAGCTGTGCTGTAATCACTGAAGTGTGCCCAGGGCATAATGGCACATTAGGTAGGCATTGATCTCTGCCAGTTTATGAGGTCTCTTACAGAATTAGGCAGACTTTTTCACTGAAACCCATGGAGCAGAAATTGCTACTTCTAAGCTAATCCATTTTCAAATTACCATCCAATTGTGACTGATGACCTCACTACAAATCCGCTTATCTACCTCAACCCACTCAACAAGCAAGGGAGAATCAATTGCTATTTCCCTTTATTTTCAATTTTTAAATAATAATAAAAAAACCCCACAAAACTCTTCCTGCCATTTTTAGTCACCTTCAGAGCTACTGCAGCTGTGAAGATAAGCATGATAAATGTTAAATACTGTCTAATTGTCAGTATTTATTTGGAAGTTAAAATGGGAAAGTAGAATATATAATTGCTATACTTTTGATTCAAACTAGGCTGCTATACATTATGGTTAATTTCATGCATTTAAATATAATTTATTCAGAATTGGTTCATTCTGAATACCTGACTTTAAAAAAGTAAAGAGAAAAAGAAGGGAATCTATCACCACATTGTACAGATTTTTCTCGTTAAAACCTTGGGTCTAACTTAATCACCTGAGTGGATAAAAATAAAAAATAAAAGTTAAGAGAAGAACTTTTGTTCTGAAAATGGAGGCATTTCCCAGTTGTTTATTTCATTGGGAAGCAGAAAATTCTAATTAATCAAAATCTATTTCCAGGGGCTGGGGATGTGGCTCAAGCCGTAGCGCCCTCGCCTGGTTCGATCCTCAGAACCACATACAAACAAAGATGTGTGTCTGCCAAAAAATAAATAAATAAATAAAATATTAAAAATTTTCTCTCTCTCTCTCTCTCCTCTCTCTTTAAAAAAAATCTACTTCCAATTTCTCCTCAACTTTCTCACAGATGCTAATAGGTGTCTTTATGATCCACAAAATTCTGTAGTTGCAAGAATGCACAAACAAATGTTCAAAAGTGATTCTGAATTGTGTTTCTTTCTATCAAAAAATAGTAATTTATTGTAATTATCCAAGGCCTTTGGCCATTTTTTAAAAGACAACAGTTTAGTGCATATTTTATAGGTTAGTCATACTGTGAAAAACATCTTGTCCAGTTCAATGAAAGTTTTTCAGGTTGGTTAATGTGATGAGGCCTAGTTTTAATACATATGATAATATTCATTTATATGTTTCTCATAGAAAATTGTATACAAGTAGTAATTCTGTTTTAGCAAAATTATAGAATGACTATTTACAACTGCATTGGATAATGCACTAGTTACAAAAATCTCAGGCTTGGCAGGGTGATGGATGAGGCAGAGAAATAATTATTTCCATGTCTATAATTAAAGTACATATTTTTATGTTTATAACTCAAGCATAATAAAAATTCAAACATCTGGGCCAATCCTTGCTGCAGAGCATCATCCTAGCTGTTTTATCCATTGTGCCCTGTGCAATGGACTGGCATAATTACCTGTTCAGAGCCAGTTAGCAGCACTCTAGTTTTGTTTTTTTGTTGTTGTTGTTGTTTTTTAAGTATCTTCTCTAAGAAGCTGGGGGATACCTTTCTCACAGTTGTCCTTTGAATGATACAAGTATCTCAGGGTTTCCTTCTGAACATTAATCAATGATATTTCTTATATTTGGTGTATAAATTAGGGTAAGTCATTTGTGAATTGAGATAATACTATTTACTCCACCTACCTATTGGAAGCCAGGATGAAAGATACCACATTAATAAGCGTATGCAATAGAAAATTAATAATATTATTTCCTGTTTCAAAAATTAATTTTAATGGCAATAATATCAACTTTTTCAAATTCTGTGCAAGTAGGTGGGGAAAAGCCATAAATCTATAAATTATACACAATTAATAATTGCTAAACCATTTCAATTACATTTATCTCATTATTTTATAGTATTTCTTCGTGTTTTCTTATACTTAATATTTTTAAATAAAAACAACATATGTTCACCTTTATTCAGTATATAGAAACTATGCAATGGGAAAATTTAATGACCATTAAACATGTCCCATGTTTCCAAAGCCAGCAAAAACATCTTCCATATCCTTAATCACATTGATTAAAACATATACAATGTTATATCAAACAGATTGAGTTTTATGCCAGTGATTTACAAAAAAAGTAACACATATTGACAGCAATAGTTGCCATATTACTTAGGAAAAATTAATATTTCACAAAACATATCATGAATAAACCTCTAGCCTATTGCACAGATCTGACTGGTACTTTTAACCAATACAAAATATTCAATAATATGGGTTAAAGTTATATTGTTTAATTCTTCCCCAATGATGAACATTTTGGAATCCATGAATTTTTACTTTTGTCCCTGCTTGTTTTGTTAGTTAGCTGTCATTTCATTAAAATATGTGCATTTTAAAATTTTATTTATTTATTCTAATTTGTTATAATGACTGAATGCACTTCAATTCACAGTACACATATAGAGCATAATTTTGCACATCTCTCGTTGTACACAAAAAGTCACACCATTCATATCTTCATACATGTTCTTAGGGTAATGTTGTTCATCTCATTACACCATTTTTCTTATTCCCTTGCTCCCTCTCTTCTCCTCCCTCCCCTCGCTAACTCCTTTACCCTATCTAAAGTTCCTCCATTCCTCACATACCCCCCCAATAAATATGTGCATTTTTAATAGATATTTCTTGATTACTTTTCATAAATTAATAGCCATTTGGATTCTCTCAATATGAGTGTGCCTAATTCCTGGCACCCTAGAAAACACTAAGTTCTCTCTCTTCAATTTATACCAATCTGGTGAAAGAAAGATGCCTCATTCCTTCTGTAAATGGAATTTCCCTACTTGTAAGCTTTAGCATCCCTCCATATTTTGCTGCATATTTTAGCTTGGCCTGCAGTAACTCCCCATCTACATATTTTGGCCAGTTTTACATTAGGTTATTTGTCTATATTTATCATCATAATTAAATGAATTAAATCTCTATATCCTTCTCTTGGGAGTTCTAGCAAGGTTAAGTAAAAACTGAGAAGTGGGCTCTCCACCATCTTAGCACTTACCATATTTTATTGAAACTTTTACTACATTGCTCCCATGATGGCATTCTTTCGATTGTAGGGCAATTATTTCTATTCCTCTTTTACTCCAATAATTGATCATAATACATGGAAGATTCTGAATATTCAGAAAATAAGACTTGAACTGATAAAATGGTGAGGCGAACACATCTCCAATTAAGCTGCCAAATACTTCAGACTGCCAGAGAAGGAATCACATCTCATGCTTATGTGTCCCCCACATAAATCTGTTCGAAAAATATTTCTGAATTAATTGTAATCAGTTGCTCCATCTTGAAACTCTTTCCTTCAACTTCTCAGTTCTTCCCTGGAGTTAAAAACAGATCAGCTTCAAGTTTAAACATACCAGTGGAGAATGCTAGAGGCCTCCCCACTGGCTCTCTGAAGGACCTTTCTGTACTATGCAGCTTTTTATGTTAATTTTTCTTAAATTTCCTTGCTTTTAGTACTATGATCATTCCATCCAAACTTGGCAATTGAGGATTGTGTGGAATTTCAACTAACACATCTCAGATGTGCATGATCTCAGCCTGTGGGATATGAAAGAACTTAATTTAGAAGGCACCTCTGTCTAACAATCAGAGTCTAGACTAGCAATTGGTCTACAATATTCCTATAACTCAATGGTCTCTTGATTCAAAATAGACATTAATCAAAATGCTGACAGTATCATTTTGTTGTTAAACGAGTGACATTAGGTTCATATTTTTGTTGGATATCTTCGCTAACCAGGATGTAGAGGTAAAGATTTACTTCATTCATAGATGTAAATGTCATAATTTATCTTTTGCTTAGGGCTAAATTTTTCAAAAGAATACATTTTTGAATTTGGAAAATATCTGAAATGAATACCACATGCTTGTAGTGAAAAACTGTCTTATTAGGATTCAAAATTGATTTCTATACCTAGGTTTTCTATTAGCTATGTGATTTGGGACAAATCATTTTGCATTTCTCTCCACATTTTTTTTATCCTTATGCCTAAATGAATTGTGCAGAATGATTTCTAAAACTACTTCTAGCTCTAATTTTGTTTTATTGTGTTTGCTTTGGTAAAACAAGTGAACTAGTGTGTAAGCAAGGTTGTAATTATAGCCTCAGATACACACACCAATGTTTCACTACCATTTTTTTTTAGTGCACTACTCTCTGGTTGTACTTTATTCTCAGTTATAGTTAAGGATTTTCATTATTATTTTAAAAACTAATCAACCACCATATTGAAAGCCATAGTTGCATAAGATTTTGATGTTATAGACTTTACCATACTTGGGATTAACAACTCAAAGTCTATATGAAGAAGAAAAAGTAATTATGCATCATACTAATCTCATATTTTACTGGAAGCAGCAAGACACCATGAAAATAATTAAGCAAAAAACATCATAATTAGGTGAAAGCAAAACTAACCAAACAAGAAGCATGCTAACTGAGCAACTACTAGTGAATAGTAGAGAATCTCAATTTTCAACTTAAAAGAGAATATAATTTTAAAAAGTGGAGCATGCAAAAACAATAATGTGACGTATACTGCAAAATATATAGGATTTTTGTGGAAGCGACGTTTAACAAAGCCGGGTACAGTGACACATACCCATAACCCCAGCAGCTCAGGAGGCTGAAACAGGAGGATCGTGAGTTCAAAACCAGCCTCAGCAATGGTAAAGCACTTAGCAACTCAGTGAGATCCTGTCTTTAAGTAAAATACAAAATAGGGCTGGGGACATGGCTCAGTGGCCGAGTGCCCCTGAGTTCAATCCTTGGTACCCATATATATATATATATATATATATATATATATATATATATATACACACACACACACACACACATATATATGTATATATATGTATATTCATATAAATATGTACATTCATATAAATATGTATATTCTATACATATATGAATATATATCCATATATATGAATATATATGTGTGTATACACATATATATGAATATATATATCTGTGTGTGTGTGTGTGTATATATATATATATATATATATATATATATATATATACACACACACACACATATGTATATGCAGTTTAAATAGAGTTAGCCAAATCACGGATAAAGATGGAAATTAGGTATTAGGAAGACCACTGATAGAACCATATGATTTAGTAGTTTCATCCAAATGGACACTTCAACATGTGTACCCTCCTTTTAATTATGAATTCAAGCAACATAATTATCTATTAGTTTAGATATCAGATGAGACTTATCTTATACTAAAAGTATAAATTTCTCAATCATTTAAATATCCTTCTTTCTTTACCACCAACACTCTATAGCAGAGTGGGAGGGAGCCTTCTAGTAGGTGTTGCTGTATAGGGGCATCTTGACGCTGCACAGGGAAAATTGGGTGTTAAATAATTATAAAGCTGAAACTGACTTTTCTATTGGTATGAACAACTAAATTCTAGATGATCTCTGACTCTTAACATTACACATGCTTTTAATTTTATTCATCTTTGTATTTCCATACTTTCTTATGACAGCGGTTTAATCAATAGCCAAGGAAAATTTAATATTGAGATATTAAAGAACAATCATTCAGATTTGTTATTATTGTTATTACTTTACATATTTTCACTGAAAACATTTAATAAAATAAAGCTTGGCAACATGACAATATATTTATAGCTTGGAAGTTACTTCAAATCATGTCTGTTTGTCATCCAATAAAATAGTTTTGTAAATACAATGTCATATTCTTTTTCTGGAATTTTTAATCATATCTGGAAAAGTGCTACTTAAAATTTAAAAATGTAAAAATTCCATCTGAACTCCTATGCTCTTCTGGCTGAAAATAATTTTATGATTTGGTCTCATATTTTTTTAAACTTTTAGAAACTGAACAAAATTGACCCTAACAAAGACAGCTCAAGGGAACTAGTGATCACATATTTAGAGTAAAGTAGAATAAAAGTCCTTAAAAACTTAAGGGCTTGATTCTCAAGTTTTATAGTGTAGATTAAAAAATTGTTCCAGCATTCCATTCATAATAAATTATATTGATCTATGTACAAGACTTTACAAATCCAACTACTATCAATGCCTTGCTCCTTTATAATTATTTCTTCATTATTATTTTCAGTTCTAGCTAACTGTTATTTGTTAAGTTTTCACTAAAGAAGAAAGGAGTGGGACAGTTTCTATAGCAACCATCTCAGACCTCAGACAAATCCCCAATGACTCTGGGTAGTACTTGTAGACATAAATTGTTTCAAAGGCCAGTTGTGGCCCAACAGGGATATAGTTTTGATGAAACCCAGATGAGCTGCAACTACATTTCAGTCTATACTCCCACTTAAACTAAAGTCAATCACCTACAGTAAGAGTAAAACAGAAATAACAGGAGTAATGAAATCTGCAGATAATCCCAAAGCATCATTTTAGCCAATAATTTCAAATCCCTCCTCCATCAAACTTCTTACTAAAACTTCTTAGTATGTATTAAAATGGACACTTGTGAGTTTTCTTCTCTTCCTGTGGTATAGGCGCTAATAAGTTATAAAATGATACACAAATGTAGTTACAATTGATGGAAGGTTGATTACTCATTGGTACTCTACATTGTTTCTGAGAAATCCAGGAAATCGTTTTTTTTCCCATAAAACCTATGAAATACATCATCATCATCCATAATAATATATGAGTTAAAAGACTTACATAAAGTCTCTGATTATTTGTTAGAAATCTCACATGAATTCTAATTAGTCAACGAAGAGCTCTTCCCCTTCCTTTTTTTTTTTTTTTTTTAATTTTTTATTGTGGGTTGTTCAAAACGTTACAAATTTCTTGGCATATCATATTTGACACTTTGATTCAAGTGGGTTATGAACTCCCACCTTCACCCCATACACAGATTGCAGAATCACATCAGTTACACATCCATTGATTTACAAATTGCCATCCTAGTGTCTGTTGTGCTCC
>NW_026000142.1:33717557-33742131 GCF_001458135.2 Marmota marmota marmota
TGGAAATTCCTAACAAGATATCCTTTAGCCGTCCTGACTTGTCATACTCCCACACAGTGAAGCAGCACACGGGGGTAATGCACTCCCCTCGCCGCCATCTTCAAACCCCCTTCCCCTTCCTTTAACCCCAGAAAATGTATAACAGGGAATTAAAATCAACAAGCAAAAAAAAAAAAAAATATATATATATATATATATATATATATATATATATCACCCATAAAGATCAAAAGATTGATAAAAGTAACCATAGCAATATAAGATTTCATGGAATTTGGTGGATAAAGTATTCACATAAAATTCACTGACATCTTAGGGGAGTTAGATATCTCATAAGATAAGCAAGCCCATTTGCTCTAAGGAAATAAAGAGATGCTTAGCACCAGAAGGCATACCACACCACAAGATACGGAGAGGCAAACATTTCCCCCAACCTGCTTTCATAATATTGCCAATCAGCAGATATTTCCCATTTACCAACTAATGGAGAAAGTGAAAGGCTTTAGAAAAAGAACTCCACATATATTATTGGTGGTTCACAGTGAGAAGAATAATTTACTCATTGGTTAACATAAATTATTTCAGTGAACTAATCTACAAAATACCTGCTAAACTCTTCTACACACACTTCCATTTCTACTCCATATAGTAATTTCAAAATGGTTTGAAATATCAATGGACAGCCTGGAATCACCTGATCCATAAAGAAAGCTCACAACTAGAATGACAAACAATAAAAACAATGACAAAAAGCAAAAGCCATTCAAGCAAGGTGACACACACCTGTAATCCCAGTAACTCCAGAGCCTGAGGAAGGAGAATCCTAAGTAATTTAACAAGATCCTGTCTCAAAATGAAAAGGGCTGGGGATGTAGCTCAATTGTAAAGCTATTACCATTGGGTTCAAAGCCCTGGGTTCAATCCCCAGTATCAAAAAACAAAACAAAAACCAACTTAAAGAATTTGAAGGAAACAAATCCAATAAGAAAAATGAATATTAATCAAAAGTATATTGATGCTCCTTAGAAATAAAAAAAATAGTACATTAAAATTTTTTTAAAAGTCTTACTTATTTTGTAAGACTATATAGAAAAAGGACAGAAAAGGAGTTCCTAAGAATTAAATCTATGGAAAATGAAATAACTTGAACCAAAAGATTAGAAAATAAAGTCAAGAAATTTTCCATAAAATTAAACAGCAAGAACATAAAATAGAAGTAAAGAAAATTAATGGGTAAGTTTAAAAAATCAAATAGGATATCTTTACAACTAGCAGAATGAAAAGATAGAAAACTCAGGAAAGATACACACGTACGAATAGATGCAAACATGTAATTTACTGTAAATGAAATGCATGAGTCTTTAGACAGAAAGGGTCTGTTTAGTGCCTAATTCAATGTAAAAGAAAGAAAGAAATATCATAATTATATTTCAGAATATCAGTGATAAAAATAAGATGCTAAAGACATTTTTGTTTTTGGTAGAGGGTATATGTTACCAAGGAACAGAAATCAGAAGATCTTAAATGCTCATCTCCAGCTTCAAATGGTTTGAAAATGAATAGATGCAAATAACAATCATAAGTATGCAAGAGTGACCACATATTAATACCAAAGCAAAAGCATTACCAAATAAAATGAAACATTCCATAATGATAAAAGAATCATTTCAGCAGTCTCACTAAGTTGCCTAGACTGGCCAATTTGCTTCCTCTTGATTTAGTCTCCTGAGTTATTAGGATTACAGGCATGCACTACCATGCCCATTTATCTTGTGCAATTAGATTTTGATAATTACTATAAATCTACAAAAAAGAAGACAGTGCATTATTGGCCAAAGGGTACTAACATAGTCTATTGGAGCAAATTAGAAACTCCAGAAATAGGTCTTTGATTTTGACAAAGTTGTCAAAGTAATCCAATGGGAGAAAGCAATCAATGTCTTTTCAACAATGTTAGAACAAATATATTGACATAGAAAATACATTAATCTTGATATATACCTCATATTATCTGTAAAATTTGACTAAACATCAACTATGGATCTACAAAAACAAACACAATAAAACTTTTAGAGGAAAATATTAGAGATAAATGTTTAACCCTGAAGTAAGCAAAGGACCCTTGCATAGTACTCAATGTCACAAGTCATAAAATAAGAAAAAAAAGCAATATATTACATTTCATCAGTATTAAGATTTTGCTTTCAAAAGAAACTGATAAAGGAAGCCTTGGAATGAGAGAAAATATTCACAAAATATATACATCTATCAAAAGCCTCATCTCCATGATATATGCACTTACTTTCATAATGCAATAATAATAGGACAAAGAAGCCAACTGAAAAAAATGAATCAACTTTTCCCTAGATACCCCACACAAGAAGATATAGAGATGACAAACACAAATTAAAAATGCCTAATATCATCAGTCATCAGAGAGGAACAAACTAAAGACACACTGACACTCCAACAATACACATTAAAATGGCAAAAATTAAAATAGACTTCCAAGTTTTGATAGAATGTAGGGCAGGGGTCAGCAAACATTTTATTTAGTGGGTCAGATAATAAATATTTGTAGCTTTAGGGGTCCTAATTACTCAATTCAGCTTTTGTAGCATGAAAGCAGCCCGTTCCTAAATAAATGAGTATGGCTGTGTTCTAATATAATATTATTTCCAAATAAAAAAGCTGAATTTGGCTCAAGTATGAAAGTTTGCAGACCCTTGATAAAATGCAACAGTAATTTTTACATACTGCTTAGAAAAATAACAAATGGTATCACTCCTTTGGAAAAATGTCATTTCTTAAAATATAAAATACACATCTACTAAATGAGCCTGATATTTTAATTCTATTTCTACATGATAGATGAAAACCCATGTTCACACAAAGAATTGTATGCTAATGTTTGTAAAAAATAATTTACAAATGTCAAAAGGTAAAAACAACCAAATATCCACCAGCAAGTGAATGAATAAAAATTTTGCAGTACATCCCTTCAATGGAATACCATTCAGCAATAAAAAGAAATAAAGTATTTTTACACACAAGCTACAGATAACTCTCTAAATCATTAGGCTAATTGAAAACACACAATTATATTTATATGAAATTCAAACTAATGTATAGTATTAAAACAAGAAGGAGACATTAGAAATCTTGTCTCTGGATGACAATATTCTATATCTTGGTTGTAATAGTGGTTTCATGGATATATACCACTATCAAAACTCATAGAACTAAACCTTTAAAATTGATGTAGTTTATTTTATCTAAATTTGTCCTCAATAAATTAAACAAGAAGAAGTAAATATATAGAGAAGCTACAGCCAAAACAAACTAAAAAGAATGAAAAAAACAAAAACAAAGAAAACTTGCACACACTTCAAGAATTTCCACATAGTGTTTTGCTTTTCAAACCAATATCAGCAAATATTTAGGCAGCCATTTAATCCCACTCCCCAAACAAGTTATTCTTTCAGTAATTCACTATATATGTATCTCTTATTACTCAAAATTTCTTGCTCCATTATTTTTACTTCTCAACACACTTTTATTTGTAGAAGAGAAGAGCCACACATTTACTTTGTTCTCACAATATAAATTTTTGTTAGTGATAATACCGATAAATAACAGAAATAATGGAAACAAATTAAATGAGGAAGAGCATCTTGTAAAAGGAGTATCTTGGCAGCATGAATTTATGATATAAAGGAAACAACTCTCAAATTAAAATAACTTGTTTTAAATTCCTCTTGGTCTCAATTTTCTCATGTAAACAATGAGATTATCTCCCAAGGTTCTTCTGATTTAGAAATTCTATGGACCTAGAAACATTTAGTTCAGTTTCTCAAAGACTAAGAAAAATAGAAGAATGATTTGAGAAAAGAAGACATTATCATTCAGCAAAATAGATGATTCAGCTGAATCTGAAGTTGGACTTGTGCAAATATGAAGAGGGCCAAATATTCAGAGGTAGGAGACTTTCCATGCCTGCTCAAGGCCCCTCAGATCCTACCCTCATTGGGTACACAGAAGGTTTAGCCTGTTCATTAGATTTTCTCAGGAGCAAGGCCACACTCTAAGCCCTCTTTTGAACCTGTGGGCCCTAAGATCTGAGTCAGGACTGAAGGTGAGAGCCTGCTAGTTGAGCCTGTTGTCCAGGTTCCTGGTTGCTAAAGCTGAATGTCTATTCTTGGCTCACCTGGACAATATATCCTTCTTTCTTCTCTGAAAAAATTTATAGGAAATCTCCAATAATAATAAAAAAAGGTATTCTAGTTTCTTAACAACATTTAGAAGTGCTTACACTATAGATTGAAATGTTAAGTATACTATAAGCCAAAAGAACTTAAATATCAAAATGTAGTAATAGCTGAATTAACCGGTAACATGCTGAATCAAAGGATTCTTCACTGAAAAAAAAGTTTTTAGACTCTTAAATGTTAAAATCCTTCCGAAATTTAAATGTTTTAAGTGTTTTTTGTTTTAATTCAATTTAACAGCAACATTTCACATAATAATTATTCTTTCCTTCACTCACTGAATTAATATTATATATCCCTTTAAACTTGCAGGTAGGAGCAGGCATGAAGAAGAAAAAACATATTTTTTCATTTCTAAATACTTGCAATCTACAATTCAAAAATAAGATTTAAATAACCATGAAAAAAAGTGGAATGTTCTTAAAAAGTAAGGTAAAATATAGAGTAGTTTTTAATCAAAGAAAAAAGGAACCAAAGAAAGGCACATTTTAAAAATTCAGTTTTGCCTAGGGCTAGTGTATGGCTCAGCAGTAGACTGCTTGGCTAGCACGTTGGAGGCCCTGGGCTCAATCCTCAGCACCACATAAAAATAATTAAAACAAAGTTATTGTGTCCAACTACAACTAAAAAATAAATATATATTTTAAAAAATTCAATTTTGCCCCCAAATTTATAAAATATTTAAAAATATGTTAAAATAACTGTAAGCAAATAAAATTTTGCATTATCATTCCCAAGGCATAAATGAGAAAATAAGGCAAAGCAATTTTCTCAAGGCAAATAACAATTCAGTTTGTGAATCCTGAACTATTTAAGTCTAGAATGTAATTTCATTTGTCATATGAGACCACCTTCCTACAAAACCAGAAAGAAGTTATTTAACAGTCACATAAATATGAAGGGATTTAACCTTGAATAGAACAGCAAATTATATACTGCTATTGATCTTATTACATTTTGATTTTTATGTTCTTCCTTCTCACCCATGTATTTGTAATTTTCCTTTTTTAAAAAAAAAAATTCCTCTCTTTACAATTCATTACATTCTTTTCTTAACTATAGACTCCTTTGATTATCTCCTACTCTTTTACACAAATGCTTACAATCTTTATCAAGAACTTTCAATTAAGATATTTGCATATATTTAATCTGGAATTTATTTAGAATAAAAAAAAATTAGAGAAAAAAAATGTTATCATGGATCTTGCTTTGCTGGCATTCCTTAAACAAATAATATAAATTAACAATAGAATTAGTAGGATGAGCAAAATATACTGTAAAATTTTAAATAATTATTGATATAAATATCTCATAATTCATTTGCCATGACAACAGTTCTCTAAGTTACTTTAGTTAAATAAATTGAGAACAACAACTACTCAACTCACTCCATGCCTCCTTCCCCAGCTTCTGGTAACCATTATTCTACTCTCTAATTTATGAGATCAATATTTTTAGATTCCACATATGAATGGGGTCATTCAGTATTTATGTTTCTGTGCCCATCTTACTTGGCTTAACAAAATGTCCTCCAGGTTTATACATGCTGCTTCAAATGACTGGATTATTCTCTTTTTTTTTTTTCATGGATGAATAGTATTGTGTTGTATAAAGGATAAATAAGTTCAAGAAATGTATTATGATCATGGTAATTATACCTAGTGGGAATATATTGTATTCTTCAGAAATAGTAAGAGAATAAATTTAAGTGTTCTCATCACAAAAATAATTACCATGTGAGATAAGGCATATTTTTAACCATTCCATAATGTGCACTTGTGAATAGTTGAAAACATCATGTTGTACATGATAAATGTACAATAATTTTATCTATCAACTAAGAAGAGGGGGAAGGCTAGATAAAATAAAGATCTCAATGGTCCCAATTTGAGATGACTATATCACATTCTCCAATCATTATTGAATATCCAAGCTTGTCTTTGTATTTCCCAAAGTCCAGAAGCACAAATTCAATTCTGCAAATATTTCTATTAGACACAATATCTATGAGCAGATTTTGTCACTTTTTAGTTGAATTTTGATATTCCAACTTTTATAAATATTCATTAGTTGGTATCTAGTCACTGTCCCATTTCAATCCAATGATGTAAAGTACTAGTTATAATCATGGTTTAAATTCATCAACATGAACTGCTGATGTTTTTATAAATTAATATTTGAAAACTAGCTTAATCTTCAAATAAATATTAAAAGCCACAGTGGCAGTGACATTGAAACCAGGTCTAAATACAACTTTGTCCTTCATACATATGAAACAGATTTTAAATAGTATCCGGGAAATTCACCTTGTAAATTTTTCCTCCTTTATTTTTGCCCTTGGAAACAATTGTAATTGGAAAATCAGAAGGTTATAATTTGCTGAAAGTGTTTAATCTTTGTGTGTATTATGTGCTAATGAAAAATAGCATTCAGTAAATTAATATTGTAAAGTCTGAAAATTAGTCTTGCCAAATAATGACTATATCTTGTATACACATTCACACACAAAAAAATGCACACATATGCATGTATGCACACATAGATTGTTTGTATTGGAGAACTGGTACTATTTTTTTTTGGAAGTCTTCGTTGTCCTACTAATACTAAAGATAGGAGATAGATCCTAAGTTAAAGAATTAATATGTATTGACTTGGTATCAACTTTAAAATTTCATCACACATCTTAAATCAGTGTATTTTCACCTTATGTGATAAATGTTTTGCATATGTAAATGCTGCTCCCACATAGCAATTTTAATATGTACTTCATTAAAAATATTTCTTGATGCTAATATAAAAAATAAAGTGGAAAAGCATTTATTCACATAGGAGAAATAGGAGAAATCAGCCAATCAAATCCAAAGGAATCCAATAAAATTGGAAATTCCTTAAATGAAAACAAAAATAAAAATGAATTTTATTCTACTTAATGATCCACATTGGGGAAGAAAACATATTTAAACTCAGGGCATTTTTCTTACCAACTCCACACATTATTCATAGATCTCCAAGTTATCCATTTCTTCTAGTACCATCAAATATAACCAATAGAATTTTGTCTAACATTACAACTTTTTTCCTACTTAATATAATAAAATTAATGTTTACAAACAATTAAGTTGAAAAGGATAAAAATAAATAATATGGATACTTTCAGATTTTCTATCAGCATTTCTATTTAAGGGTAATTGTTTAGTCTTACATCTTCAGTCAAAAAGAAGATAGTGTATATTATAGTTTAGATCCAGAATGTCCTCCAAAAGTTTGTGTACTCAAGAGTTGGTCCCCCACTGGAAGGACTACTAAAATGGTAGATACTTTAGGATTTGGTGCCTAGTTGGAAGAGGTGGGTCAATGGAGGCTTGCCTTTGAATGACACGTTTTGTCCCTTGACTTTTCTCTCTCTGTTACTCAGCCACCATGAGGTGAACAGCTCTGCCCTGCCAAGTTCTCTCAGCCATGATATTCTCCCTCACCACAGGTTACATCTATGAACTGAAACTTCTGAAACAATGAGCCAAAATAAACCTTTCCTTCCTGAAGTTGACTTTCCAGGTATTTTGTTGAAGCAACAAAAAGCTGCCTAACACAGAATAACACTTTAAAAACTGACTTCTTCCCTTGGCTTGGCACTGGAGCCATTGCATGATTTTAGCTGATAGCAACCAGCTGTGGTCAACGTGATGTAGAAGGGGCAGGTTAGTCAAAGGACATTTCTAGGTAAGAATCTACCCACATACCAGCTACTTTACTCTGTGGTTTGGGAAACTTGGCCAACCCAGAGAATTTCCAAAGTATGAAGATTAAAAGCAAAAAAGCAAAATAGTAGAAATACACCTCTTAATAGTTTTTAGTGGCAATGTAGCCTCCTTATAAGGTGTTTTTTGTCTTAAAGAGTTAAGAAATCTCTGACATAGCCAAATCATTCCACAGAAGACTGAGCGAAAGTAGAATGTGCTCTTCTTTTTAAAATTATGATATCTTCTAAATTATATGTTAAACAAACACGTGAGTATATTTAAATTTACATCAAAACTTATTAACATGTAAAAGTACATAGTTTTTAAGTGTCTTACCTCCTTTGAAGAAATATTACTTCCTGAGGTACATCTCTTCAGTCCTCTGGTTGTTTTAAGGACCTGGAAACTTCAAATACCTTATAAAAATAAACAAGTTCATTTTAGAATTCAGTATGCATCACACATTTAGCCTATAATTATTAGCCTATAATAAAAATTGAAAGTCAATGTAAAATTCTTTAAACTACCTCAAAATTTTGAACAGGAAGATAAAATGTGGGAAGGGAAAAAGATGTTATAGGAGGCAGGCACTAATTTATAACATTTTTCACTCTAGCTCCCCCTCCAAATTATATTTGTATTCACTAATTGAGGTGCATGAAATAATTTATCGTTTGAGCTCTGACTGGTATAAAATTAACTGATTTATTGAGAATTAGTTGAAACACTGATGTGCTCTATTGAAGGTCCTGTGACCATCAGTGGGGGAAGAGGGACATCTATGATGCTATGATGTCATTAACATTTTTCACCACTGAGGATGAAAGTGTAACACTGACAACCCCACTAAGCAGTAGTTTCATAGCATTATTAGCAAGTAACTGATTTCACTTTACAAAGATTTTCCTGAATAAAAATATTAAATTATAAATGTAAAATTTAAAAAAAGTTTTAAATAACAGAATTTTTCAAATATAACATTGAAAACATGCTTTGAACAATTTCATTTTACTAAAATACATTCTTTATAACGTTGATTATACACTTATTTGAATAAATAAGGAAACAATTTATAAAATAAAGACAAAAGAAATCTGGGGTAAAAATGTAAAGTTTTGGCATTTGGGAATATGTATATATTTTTTTCAAGATAAAATATGTAATGGAGATTCAGTAGCTAAGTTGTAGTATTATTAAATATTAATCTTATCAAAGTAAAAAATCAATGAAGTGATACAAATTCAAAAGGAGTAGTTATTTCACAGTTATTTCCAATTCTGAATTACTTTTTACTTTACAATTGAGAAATATTTCTATATTATTATATTGTTAAGAAATATAGAATATTTTATTCTACATCCACTGATTCAACAGATATTCATTGAAATCCTTTCTATGTGACAGGATTAGAGAAAACTTACAAGAGTTGATTCAAACAAACAGATAATCTATTATCCCAAATATGAATACAAACAGAAAACTCAAATGTGAATATCGTATCAAATATCTTTTGGATACATGTATCATGAGATGGTGAAATTGTTTCAAGGTAGTTAGTTATTAGGTAGAAATCAAGACCCCTGGTGAGAAGAATCAATTTATGGAGGGATTAATGGTTTTGAAGACCCTGACTATTGAAATTATCATAATACATAGCAAGAACAGAGTTTGAGAAAGTCAGGAGAGACAAAATCTCTACAGAAAAGGGAAAGTGACCAAAGTTTGGTGGCAGACCTGGGGTAGGTATGTAGTAGTTCACTGGTAGAAAGCTTGCCTAGCATGTGTCAGACCACAGGTTCAATTCCTAACACCAGAAAAAAATATTTTTTGGAAAAGCGGACTACTAGCAGATGTTATCTACTGATGTCATGAGAATCTAGCTATAAGATTTTAAACAGGAGGAAGAAGAGTGCTCAGGAAGTGATACTGAAGGGCAAAGAGAACATTGCCTCCACTCTAATCTCAGTGACTTTAAGTGGTGTGGGAGGGTAATAGCTAGTTCTTGAAAGGTGATATAAGAAGCAGTGTCATTGGGCTTCCTTGGAGAGAAGATAAAAGAAATACACAGAAGAAGTTGAAGATAAAGGGGATCTTTTGGGATGTGGAGAGCAGTGACCTGAGCCATGGTTTCTGATTCCCTCATGGTTGCTTTTGCCTAGGAACTGCCTGTAGACTGTGCAGGTCAAGACAGCCCAGTTGCTATGGTAATGCTCAGCCAGAGGAGGCTACTGCAGAGGAACATAGCTGAGCTCAGACACCAAATCCAAGGGGTAGAGAATACTGTGCATGACAAGATAGGTCCTTCAGAGTGTCTGCTTTGCTACAACTTTCTTAAAATAACCTTCTGATGACAAAACCTATATAATAAATATGCTGAGCTAGCTCTGATGTCAGTCAAGGCTCATCAGGGCTTAGCTTTCCCACCTGGCCCCAGCTTTTTCTCTGTGTCTCTTTGTCTTTTCTTCATCCCCTCATCACCCTTTTGGTTTCTGAATAAATGGCTATGCTGGCCACAGCACTGGGATGCTCCAACAAGAACAGTGAGGGGTATCGAGAGACAGAGAAAAATGGAGAATGAGAATTAGAGTCTTGGGGATCAGAGATAACTTGGTAGTTGTAAGATATTTTTGGTGACTCAGGTATAATAAGAACGTGAGACAATAATGATAGAGAAGGCTATGAGAGCGGAGGGGTGGGGAGAAGGGATGGTTGTGAGACCTATCAGCAGATATGAATTTCTCTTGACTTATAAATTAAATCTTTCTAGATTAACAGAAGGGTAGTCTTTCTCACAATGGCTTTACAGATCACTGGGAAAATATGCCACATGGGGGATTACTGCTGCTTTACATAGTGCTATAATGTAAGAGGATAAAAGATGACTGGGTATTCATGCTTAGGATGGTCAGGAACTCCTCTTGGAGTTTGTGGCATTTTATCTGAGATCTGAAGGAAGAAACCACAGGGATATCTTGAAAGATAAAGAGTATTCTAAATCCAAAGGTTAATAAATACAAAGCCTCTGAGGCAAGATCATGAACAGAATAGTTTAGAGACAGCAATAAAGTCAACATGTAATACCTGATATCACTGATGAGAAGAAAGTGGAGATGCAATAATAACAAGGTCATAACTATAAACCAAATTTCAGCAGATAACAAAATGAACTTTAAATAATGGCAAGATCTATGCCATGAATAACATTTCCTAGTTTATAACAATGCATTGGTTATGTTGAAACATTTTAGAAAAAAAATCTTTTTTCTAAGATGGATAATGTAATTTAAAATCTTATTCACACAGTGGAGGTTTTGCTATTTCAGATATCTTTATCGAACTGACCATAATACAACCATCATGTTGGCTAAAAAACATTACTCTAATATGCAGAGTATTGTTCAATAGTTACGTCTGTGTTAAATATATTTGTATGACAGAATAAAAAATTTCATCTTCTTTGATAATGTCAAGAATGTGCTGGCATAGATGAGGTTTCCCCCCCTATCTTTGGGAAGACTATATGAGCCAAGCAGGCACCTGCAGTTACAAAATAACCGATCCAATCTGACAGTTCTTTTTTTTCCAATTCACACCATATAATTTTTCTACAAAAAATTCTGTCAAAAGAGGTTCCATTAGTGTCAGGTAAAGATTCCTAACAAGCATACTTTTAACTTGTTCTAAAATGATAGTAACAAGTGAAACTTAAATGGGAAACTCCTTTTGCAAATAGATTGTAATTCTTTATCTTATCTATTTCTTTTCTTTGATCCCGGTATTCTCCTGGAAACTCTAAATGAATAGTGACTTTGACAAATATAATGTGTGCTAGCTCCTACAGAGATGAACTAAGAACAAATAAAACATTCTGCTTTCTGCTGTACCTGTTTCATTAAGCAATGATTTACTAGGAGTTAGCAGAACAGAAACTTACAGTGGCCATTTTTTAAAAAACTTACACTGAACTTATTGGAAAGGCTTAAAGCAGTCATTGGTATTGCTGAAAAAGTTCATTTTAAATTTCAAGCATCTTCTTTTCCCTTTTCCTTCCTTCTTCCTCCATATTCTGTCTTTCTTTCATGGGAGGATGGGAAGATGAGATAATTTGGGCAATGAATATGAATAAATTAAAAACTAATCAATTGAGGTTCAATTTCATTTATCATGAAGAATTCTGAATGGCTTTCATTAGAATTAGATGTAATTATGTATCATATTCATAATAACTTGAAATATGTGTTGTTCTGAATATTTAAAGTATATAAAATGTGGGAATTTAAGTAATTTCAACATTTTTATCTTTAAACATAAACAATTTCTATATTTATTTGTTTATGCACTTAACAATACCTGTTAAACATGTCCAAAGTACCAGGAAATGATTTAAGTGAAAAATTAAAATTAGATATTCAATTAAAATATAATCTACTGGGGGTGCTGGAAATTGTTCATTTTTTTCTATCCCCGGGACAGAACAGTGCAAAACTAAATAATGAATATATGTTACAAGTGAATGTCTATGTTGGAATGAATGTATGTTTCAGTAAAGAAACAAATGTGCTTCTCTTTTCTTTTCTTTTGTTTTACTGAGGAAGTCAGATATGTAATTAATGATTGTTGAAGAACTTGATGAGTATAATGATGGTCATATGTATTGAATGCTTAGGAAGCAGAGAGGTGGGACTCCAAATCAGTGTCCTGGGGTGTTCCTGGTTCCAAGTTTATGAATTGAAGATTCAAGATGCTTGGTAAATATTTAGAGTACACACATCAGGGGCTGATATAGCCTTTAGGCAATAAATTGCTCAGAAAATGCAAATACAATTTTCCCAGACTGGAAAAAAAATATCTAAGTTGTGAAAATTTTGGTAGTTTCTATAATACAATTAAAAAGTTATGCAAATGGAAATTAATAAGCATCTAGCTAAATGTGTATTACATTTAACCTTTCAATCATATTAAATTGCTAAATTGAAAACTTTTTATATTTAAGATTTTCTTCCTTTGTAAGTAGCCTCAAGTATGCTTGATAATTGTTGAAAAAAATCACAGAAAATATAATGAAATAAAAGGGCAAATTTATAAGCCCTCTTCCAACTTTTAAAGTTATGCTCACTATGGAACAAAGATAGATTGTAATATATTTGAAATGACATGACATGAGGCTACCAAAACAAAAAAAAAATCATACCTACAGCTTCAGAAGACCTATAAGAGGCCTGTATCAGCCAGTCTTGAAACAGTTTTAGGAGAGGCTGAAAAAAGTATAATTTAATTAAAAATAATTCTATAAAATATATCTTCAAAGCATCTCTGAAGCCCCAATTTATTTGTTTGTCTATAGTTAAGAATAGAGCCCTGAAACAAAAAGTTCTATCATTAAAAATTTTCAGTGAGATTATAAAGAATATATGAACAGAAAATTAATATAGTCTCCTTAGTTTAAGAATAATTATTGCCTTAAATAAACTTCCTAGTGTTTTTTCCTACATACTTTAAATCAGCCTGAACAAATTTCTTGGGTCAGTTTTGGGTCATTAAAAGGTCATGAAGGAAGCCCCAATGATAACACATAATTTCTAAAGGCTTTTAAAAAAATTACACTGAAACAAGTTTTCCCTTTGAAAATAAACACACATTGTATAAACAGTTATAGAACTAATCATGTACAGCTTAAGTACTTAAGTTTACTCATATGTTCATCTATCATATAAACTTCCATTTGTTTGTAGCTTATAATACATACAAATGAATATTATAACTATACACTTGCATATATATACACATATAACAATACACAACACACATGTATATGCACACATGAATGCTTGCATACACCTACATACACACAAACACACACACACACACACACACACTCTCACTCTCTCTCTCTCTCTCTCTCTCTCTCTCTCTCCTTGGAGAATTCTTAACTAAGTTGTATAAGTTTATTATGATTTAGATTAGTTAAGCTTTCAACTAAATTGCTCAAGTATTTGGTACAACCATTTCTGAAATCCCTATTTCCTTCTGAATACATATTATCATCTATGCCAAATGTACATAATTCCTTCATTTTGAATATATATGACCCTTCACAAGATTTTGAATTTTTCTATTAATTCTTAATTATAGTTATAAACATTATTGGTATGGACATTCTTGATACTTCCTGGTGTTGGCAACACCTCCTATTCTGCAGTTACTTACAATATAGATAAGTTATTTTTTGAAAACATTATGTATAAAATCTCAGTTCTCTTCACACTAAACCATTTGATTCTATTATATCAAGCATTATTATTTACTATTATTTTAAGAATGTCAGCTGTGATGGGTATTTATTTTCTCTGAAGTTCTATTGCTATTTAAATGAAAATAATTCAATTTTGAAAATAAATGTAAAAATCATAGGAAGAATAAAACTATGAGTCTGTATTCCATACACTTAGGCAATTTCTTTGGAATTTTATGAAAACAAAGATATCAATGCATAGTTCCTTGGGAATAAATCAAATTGATTACTTGTTGCTTTCCTCTGTGGTCTTAAACATTTCATCAAAAGGTTTTCAATCTTTAAACTATGATTTAAGAAACTAGTATTTTACTTTCTCTTGAATTGTATGGCAACATACAGAGTTTTACACTTAAAGTCATAGACAAAATTTTGCCTAGTGAGTCAATTTGTGATAGATCTAGAAGTGCATACTCTATTCTTGAATGTGTGCATATGATGAGTTAAGATAGGTAAGTGTTTTTTACAAATGTGGCACTCAAGTTTTCAACCCGTCAAGCTTTCCAAGCTCACCCTGGACCTGCCCCTTGTCTTAAGTACCATGCAATCTCCTTCATGTGTAGAATATAAAAAACTTGATCTCACAGAAGTTGAGAGTAGAATGGTGGTTACCGGAGGCAAGGGGAATGGGGAAATGTTGATCAATGGATACTAAGTTATAGTTAGACCGGAGCAAGAAGTTCCAGAGTGTTTTTGCATAATAGTTGTGACTATGGAGAATGATAATGTACCGTACTTTTCAAAAAGCCAGAAGAAAGGATTTTCAAAGTTTTCACCATAAAGAAATGATAAATGTTAATGGATAACCTGATTTCAACATTATACATTTATATACATGAATTAAAACACAAATAATATGAACAATTTTTTTGTTTTTAAATGTATCATTAAAATAAATTTAATATTGCTAGCTAAAAGAAAACACTTTGATACACAAAAACTCTACAAAAAAACCCTCAAAATTCACTCAGTGACTTCATAGAGTTTTGAAATTAGATGAAGAGATGAAGTTTTAATTAAGGCTGAGATTATAGTAATCTATGATTTAATTCCCTGGACCTACAGATTACAGACAGACATCCCTGCAAGAGGATTAGACTTCTCACACTATCAACTTCATACTCATTCATTTGACTTGCGTTAGACAATGAATGACACCTGACTGAAAGTAACCTGTGCCACATCTGAGCAGAAGTTTTAAGAACCAGCTCATGGTTCTGCCCCTGCTCTTTACCCTCTACCATGAGATTAGTATGTCTCAGATAGAAACATACTGATACATAATATGTATATTAGTATGAATTACATACTAATTCACGATGGTGGCACAGAATTCAAGTGATCTCATGATGGATACAGAACCTGTGCAATGTGTAAACTTTGCTGTTATAAGCCACACAGAAGTTGAGGTTGTTTGTTATCACAGTGCAACTTAGTCTAGCCTCACTGATGGAACAATACAATAGAAAGTGCACAGAAGCAAAAGATTTAGAATAAAACAACATGTCAGGTATGATAGACGCCTTTGCTCAGCCAAGCAGTGCTTGCTGGAGAGAAAACTTGTTTTGTGCCCTGTCTGCCTTAGTACAGCAGGAATTCCAGGGAACTGGCAGCTAAGACTCAGTCATTTTTCTCAGTAAAAGCTGTTTTTTTTTTTTTTCCCTGAATACAAAAGAGAATGAGATATGCAACCAATGCAGAAAGAATTTTTGTTTGGTTCAATCTCATAATAAATCCAAGAGAGTACTACAAAATTATGAAGACTAAATAAACAACAAATTAACTAAAGAGAATATTATCTGCAGAAGTTTGTTGTTTGTTATGAATTACTTTCTACTATCTATTCTATCTGGTGGGATTCTATCAGCAGGTCAATCATTTCCAAATAGGTAAGTTGACGTGACCAAAATTAAATTCCAAAAACTCCAAAATGTCATATCAAGTTGAAATTTAAAGGTCTATAAATGTAAATTGTGAATTTGCCAGCTCACTGAGCAGGTATAACATGCAAATGTAGATGATGAAGTTAGCAAAGATATGAAATATTCTCCTCCATTATTTTTAATTTCTGAAAACCTTGATTTTATAAATGATACCACCACTGTGGACATTAATTCCATGGATGACAGACCATAAAATAGGAAACTGTACACACTTTCTATGTTTCCTTGGATGAGTGGCATGATGACATTAGGTAGGATTTTGAGGTATATTTTTTAAATGGCAGCTATGACTATGAAGAAATAAAAGTATAGGATAGAAACAAATTTAAAAATCATCTAAACTATATATTTTTAAAACCAGCCTTTTAGTAGTTGGTGTTCTGCTTAAATAATTATATAATGTATCTGGTGACTTACATCTCTACTTATGTTTTGTTTTCTTTTAATAATGACAACAATAATAATAAGCATAGATGAAACTGACAAATATGATCAACTACATATTCTTGCTCTTAATAACTAAATTTAGCAAATGTTTTAGAGGTTTATGTTTAAAAATTTTCACAAAATTTTGTACAAGAACTTATATGGACTTCATTCAAATAGCTTACTGTGATACCTGTATCTTATATAAAGACATTTTTGATGCTATGTAATTTTTAATTACAAATTCATCCAGTAATCTGAATATTAAATTATGTGTTTTGAATAAAGCCAGGGAGATAATTTCCTTTCACAATTTATTTTAGGCATGTTTGTATCACTAATATGTATTTTTTTTCATTTTGTAATTTTTGTTCCTGTTCTTCTAACTTCATTTTCTTCTTTTATTTAAAAAGTGAAGTGCTCTTCATTTTCAAATTAAACTTTTAATCATATTTTAATTATTTTAGTTTAGTTTGAGGAAAGTTAACTGATATAAAATTGTTGAAATTGAAGATCATTGCCTTAATTCATGTTAACTTTCAGCATCATTGAAATCAAAATTAAAACCAAATTAAGAACCGATATAAGGAACTATCTGGAGGTGTATCCGTTGATTTTTTTAAGTAATAATAATTTAAAATCTTTAAACTAGGAAAGCACTTACTTTACTGCACACAGAATAAAGGTACACAAAGTAAAAAATCCATTAACTTACCAATACATAAAACATTCCTTTAGATTTTGGATCACACAAAGTACATTACTACCAATCAAGTCAATAGCATTATTAAAAGAGGTGCTTTAAGTATATGTATTAAAAATAAGCTTGGAAACATTGAGAGAGAAAGAGAGAGGGAGCGGGAGGGAGGGAGGAAGAGAGAGAGAGAGAGAGAGTGAGTTACCATTTAGAAGCTCCTGTAAGTCTTCTTTCCTATTACTTGCTGATGATTTTATAAAAGCAGATTTTTAATGTTCCAGAATCACATTCTTTTACTTTGTTTCAAAACTATTTTCCAGAAGCAGAAGAAATTTCATGAACTGCTAGTGGTCACAAAACAAAGGACAAGGAGTAATGTAGGGTGCCCACAATTAGGCTGATTAAACTCTGCAGGATCTGCAGTTTGTCAAAAACCTTTTTGCTGCCTCACATTTTCTAAAAATGGAAAAGGTGAAGCTTTCACAAGTAGCAGGCTCCAAATAAACCAGTACACCCAGCACAAAGCTCGTGATACCAGCAAAAACATTTTTTTCACACATTAGGAAATTCTACGATTAGCTGGTCCCCATCACCCTAATAGGATATTCTTCATATTAATGTGAGATTCAGCTTGCATGCAGACCCTAAAACTCTTTCCATCCCTCAGGCTACATTTGTCCCAAAGAAGCATTAGTCACATGTAGCCTTAAGGGAGTTTTATACAAAACTTGGGGGAATAATATATAGATTCTTTCCTTGGAAGAGAAAAAGACAAGACAAAACAAAACTGGGTCAGGGATGGTGACTGCTAATACCATAAAACTGTAAATGCCCTTTAGCTTCTCCCTCAGTTTTACCTTCTGACTTTCTAGAGGAAGGAGTGTTGCGTGTAGAAAATTAAATATGGACTATATGATAGCTACCCATGAAGTTCTGACTGGTGACAGCATATTCTCACAACTCATTCATTTTTGCCTCTTGCCCTGTTTCAAGGTTGAAAGTAACCAGCTACTGCTTCCATCTTTTTTTTTTTCGAAGTAGATGTTTATCATAGGACAGCTTTATTAACATTTTAAGTTATATTTTAATTTTCCCAAATATCACTATTTTTTCAGCTTAAAAATATTAAAAACTAGAATAATCTTATTGTTTAGTAGGTATTATTCTTTTTTTCTCCTGGCACCTGCTCTTCCTATTCTGAAATTCACAGTACATTTCACATTCACTATACTTGACTACTCCTTGTCTCAACATATTTCATCAGTTATTATGGTGGCTGAGTTGCCAATAAATTATTTAACTGAAATAACTGTTCTCTGGTGGACAGCATTTTTTAGGACCAACTCAATGAAAATGCAACTACTGCAGGGAAGCCTGAAACTGCAAAATTGCATTCAAACTGTCAGGTTTCTAAATAAAATTTGAAATAAATGCGATTTAAGAAGATGTTTGTTGCTTAAAATTCCATGGATCCAGAGATATTTGCTACATTTTATACTATCAAAGAAACACACTATGAATGATGAAATAAAATAAACTTATTAAAAAAAAACAAGCAGAAGTTGTCCATCAAGTGCTTTTTAGGTCATATCTAAGACTTCTTTTCCTCATCCATTAAAATAAATAAGCAATAACCAATTCCTCAGCCTTTAGCATAATATTTGCTGTTTTAAAACATGTATAATAAAATGTGTATTTTTTAATAAAAATAATTACATTTCTTATTTAGCTTCTTGATTTCTTTAGTTTCAAAATCTAAATATCAAATTGATCATCACCAACCTGTTAATTATGATTTTGAAACAACTCAAATAGGAAATCATTATAAACTCTTTACATATTTATAACTTACTCTCTAAATTTTTACTAACTTTTTTAGACTTTTTGCTTTTTGGTTATCATGAAATTTACAAAAAAACATCTTTTGCTCAGAGCAAGCTACTTTGGAATGATAACATTTTAACACAATTGTGCATAAATATAATAAAACAAAACAGGCAAACTAGTAAATATGTTCATAAAACTACACTTGTTCCTTCCTTCTCATGTTATAAATTTTGTTGTCTCATTTTCCACCTTTCTATATTGCCTACCTCTTAACTTAATAATGTAGTTATTTTAATTGGTTTGGGTTTTAACCTTCAAACTAAAGGTATAAATGCTTTCCACACCATGTTTACAATGTTAGAACATTCTGAGTTCATCAGCATAGTTACTCTTACCAGTGAGTTTTTATACCTTCTGATGTTTTCTTCTTAGTCATTAATATCTCATTTTTTTTTCAGTTTGAAGGACTCCTATTAGACCTTTTTTGAGAACCAGTCTAGTAGAGATACATTCTCTCTGCTTTTGCTTATCTGATATATCTTTATTACTTCTTCATTTCTAAAGAATAGCTTGGAAGGGTACAGTCTTCTTGGCTAGAAGGGTTTTTATGTAAATATTGTGAAAATCCCTCTATTTGCCTTGGAGGTTTCTTCTGAGAAGTCTCATGTGAAGCTAATTTGACATCCCTATGTGAATTTATTTATTCATTTTTTCTCTTGCTTTTTCAAGTTCTTGTCTTCATTTTTTACTTTTACCAGTGTAATTACAATGTGTCTTGGGGTAGACTTGGTTGGCAACCTTCAGACTTATTATACCTGGATATTTGTATCCTTCTCTAAGTTTGGGATATTTTTCTTATGACCTTTTTGAATAAGCTTATTAGCCCTTTGGTATTCTCAACTCCCCTTGAATTCCAATAACCTGGATGATTTGCTCTTTTATATTGTTCCAAAGTTTCCATAGGCTTTTCTAATTTCTTGTTTTTTCTTCTTTTTTCTCTACCAACTATGTATTTTTAAGTATCCTGTTTTAAGCTTACTGATTTACTATTCTGTTTGACCAATTCTTTTATCGATATCCTCTATTGTATTTTAACTTCACTTAGTATATTGCTTTCTTCAAGGATTTCCATGTGACTTTTTAATTGCTTCTATGCCTGTGTTAATTTTTTTCTTGTAGTATTGAATCTTTTCTGTGTTTTCTTAAAGCATATTAAATTTCTTTAAAATAGCTCTTTTTTTTAAATTAGAAAAGTTCCCCATACTGATTATTTTCTGGTTAACTTTTGGCACCTTTTCTTGACTGTAGATGTTGTAATGGATTCCTGAAAATTCAGAACAGTAAGGATTTTATTGTTGCTATTGGTGGTAGTGGTGGTTGTTTGTTTGTTTGCAGTGCTGGTGATCACACCCAGGCAAATGCTCTACCACTGAGCCATATCCTCAGCCCCATGGTTTCTGCAATTCTTGATGCTTGGTGTATTATGTTGACTGGGCTTTGAAGGATTTGGTATTTATTCCAGTCTACAGAATCAGGATTGGTTTGTGCCTACACTTACAGAAATTTCAAGCAAGCTTTAAACATAGTCACTTCGCTATTTCAACACAGGATGATATTTAAGTTGAGGTTCATCACAAGTCTACTTTTGGTGTGTTATCACTGGTTCAGCACAAGAGAGTGATCCAAGCTTAGGCTTTTCCCAAACCCACAGATGGTTTCAGCATGAATCAAGTGTGTTGTTCAGCATGAATCAAGTAAGAACCTAAAAAAAAAAAGCCACTTTATCTCCCTAAGCCTCTCTCTTGTTTTGGGGTAAGCCCAGATGCTTCATCATAGTCATTGACCTGTATATGCAAACAAACTCAGAATGCTCTACTATTATAAATGTGGTATATGAAGCATTTATATCTTCAGTATAAAGACTAAAACTCAAAATAATTAAAACATAAAAACTGCATTAATATTAAGAGAGAGCAGTATAGAAAGTTGAGGCATCAAAAATTCATAATGTGAAGAGGGCTAGAATGCAAGTGTAGATATTTTATTGGTACGTTTTCTGTTTTTTCTTATCTTTATGATCATCTTAAATTATTATATTTTCAAAGTAACTAATAAGTCATGTAGTTAACCTCAAAGGAAAAATATATAATAGAAAATCCAAAATAAATAAGGAATCAAAACATACTACTAGAGTAAATTACTTAGCCACAAAAGAAAACTATAAGAGTAAGAAAAAAGAGATAACCTAAAATAAAATGAGAAAATAAGTTACAAAATGACTACAGTAAGGCCTTGTCTATTAATAATTGTCATAAATATCAGTAGATTAAATTCTACAATTGAAATATAAAGAATAAATAAATGGATAAATAACAAGACCCAACTATATGTTGTTTGCAAGAAATTATTTCACCTCTAGAGACATGCTCTATAACTAATTGTATGACCTTGGTTTAATCATATGTAAAATGAGAATAGTAGCACTATCTACCTCTTAAGATTAATGATTTAATATGTGTAGAACAAATACCTGTTAAAGTAAGCTCTCAATAAAAGACTATGCTTATCTTGCTCTTATTGTCATCATGACCAACATCATCTTCACTTATATTTTAATTATATACAAGGAAAACACATATTTTAAGAAAGATACAAAAGTTGAGTATTTAATAAAATGGGAAGTCACTTTTAAACCCAGTATAAGCATTTTGAAGGAGTTTGCATTTTAGAAGAGGAGCTTTCATGCTTAACACTAGGGCAGAATTACAGTAGGTATGAGCATGTCCAATAGGGTCACACTGCCTGGTGGAAATGATTCCATTCCAAATGCATTGGAGAACCTTTGGCAAATGACTACAACTCTGCAAATTGAGGGGGGAAATAGTATACCACTTGTCAATTTGTAATAAAAGAGTTAAGTAATTATAAATGACCTTCATCAAATAATGAATATGATTAAATATACAATAAACATTCAATAGGCATTGAAAATAGGGCAAAACTAATCTTTAAAGATAGCTACCAATAGATTGACAATATTAATGGCTAATTTTTCTGTATGCTGTAATATTAACGTTAATCAAAGGCATCAAAACTACAGTAATCAAAAGAGTATTTGATTACTTCTTCAAAAGGTGCAATTCACTGCAGTCTGGTTGCTAAAGTTTGCTAATATTCATTTTAACAATGCTTTTAATCTACATGTTCTTTTGGCACTAATACTATATAACCAAACATGCCATGTATGACAGACAGACCACCTTCAGTTAAGGCAGAACATAAGAACTATTCTCTTCTGAAAAAGAAAACATTTGTCTGATGAGGAGATATTATGTCATTTCCTGAGTGGGAGTTCACAAGGGCGTACTTACAGCATGCAATAAGTAGAAAAGAATAAATTGGGGGAAATAAAGTTGAAGAATCTTGCAGAAATCATATAAATAAAAAATATGTCCATGCTTCCATGTTAAACATGACCCCTTCTTACAATGAACTATAGTTCTTTTAAAAAAATGGAGAGCTTATACTCTGATTATATTCTGTCGTAAATCATATGGACAGATGTGCGCCTTAGTCACGCATCATGGTTGATTACCATCATTCAAGGTTTATGCAACACAGGCCAAGAATTTTATTTTTTAATTTAACATTTAATTTCTTTGGTATTATAGTAGACAAAAAGTAATATCCCATGAATTTTTCTTGGTTATAGCACATCTGCACAATAAAAATATTTATGTCAAATATTTTTATTATGACTTTAAAATCATGCATGTTTGTTTATTATCTCCCATAAAGAAGCATATTTTTGTTATAAGGTGGTTTAAAATAAAATATTTTGAAGTTTTTAGATATGTATTACCTTCCCTAGCTATTTTAATGAATGGTAAATCAATACAATGTCAAAATGTGTAAATAAATAAAATATTCTGGAGAACTTCTGTTTTCCCCTCTGATGGCTAAACCAACTTACATTCTTGGTACCATGAGTCAAGGAGTTTTCAAATTACAGGGTGTGTGAGGAACTTTTCAAATATTGTTGCATCACAGCAGGCTGACTTAGGTGGGTGGGATGAATCCATAGGGTGGTTTCTTACAAAAGCAAACTGAATAGAATGACAGTAATCTAATGGGGTTCCAGTCAAACCTCATTCATTAGTTCGACTCAGACCTGGTATAGAGAGATTAACATGAGATTACTCAATATTTCTATTAGATAGAGTTCAGATTTGACATTGGTCATGGATATAAAGTTAATGCTGAATTGGCTTTGGAATGCAAACCCTTATAGTTATCTGCCAGTTCCAATGAAGGAACAAAAACAAGATTGTTACAGAGGAAAAAGAAAAGAACATATGGTTGAAACAAAGCAAATGCTGTTTTTGGCTGAAAAATGGCAAACTGATGATCATGTATACTTTGGAAATCACTTTATCAAATTAGATTCCTAGATTATAAAATGTAAATTTTTTATCTTTAACAAGAGAAGTGAAAAGAATTTCTAAATTATTTTTTTTCACAGATTGAAGCTTATTATGAGGTATGATCTTAAAAATCACTATTTTTGTGAAAAATAATACACATATCAAAATGTTTAGCTAAATAGACTGTATAACAGAGGTGAAAATGATAAGATTTGCAATTTACCTGGCTTTATATTTGTTATTCAAAAAAATAATTACATTCTTTCAACATTCAGCATATATTTATTGATTGATAAAATATATAAGGCATGTAAAATGTGGAAAAGAACACTACAATTCAGTAGACAAGAGCAATGTCTTCCCTCAGAGAACTTGTACTTGAGAAGGAAGAAAAAAACAGACAAATAATACATAATAAATGGTATTAAAACAAGTGTGATAATTAACATGATACATACTATATATGCAGTAGTTTATATTGGCCATTGTTTATGAAATAGTCCTACAGACCTATAACAAAGGACAGTGTATATATATGCATGCACACATTCACCTGTCCGATTTTCTGTCTCTAACTTCTATCATCTATCCATCTATCATCCATCTCTATTTCAAATAAATAATTTGTTCAAACTATGGACCAGGCATAGATCTAAACAATTATAAAAATTATTTGATAAAGCAAGTACCAAAGTGGAGGAGAAAAAAGAATGAGGGGAGTTATTATTTTTTTAAAATTTTTTTTTATTGTTGGTTGTTCAAAACATTACATAGTTCTTGATATATCATCTTTCACACTTTGCTTCAAGTGGGTTATGAACTCCCATTTTTAGCCCATATACAGATTGCAGAATCACATCAATTACACATCCATTGATTTACATATTGCCATACTAGTGACTGTCATGTTCTGCTACCTTTCCTATCCTCTGCTATCCCCCCTCCCCTCCCCTCCCC
>NW_026000142.1:33743148-33755877 GCF_001458135.2 Marmota marmota marmota
ATTTTTGCATCTAGGTTCATTAGAGATATTGGTCTGTAGTTTTCTTTCTTTGAAGTGTCTTTGTCTGGTTTAGGTATCAGGGTGATGTTGGCCTCGTAGAATGAATTTGGAAGTTCTCCCTCTTTTTCTATTTCCTGAAGTAGCTTGAAAAGTATTGGTATTAGTTCCTCTTTAAAGGTTTTGTAAAACTCTGCTGTATACCCATCCGGTCCTGGGCTTTTCTTAGTTGGTAGTCTTTTGATGGTTTCTTCTATTTCCTCGATTGATATTGGTCTGTTTCTGGTTGGTTTCAGCTCCCGGTTTGCTATTTCATGAAGGCTTGGCGAGAGACCTCTTCCTAGAGTCCCTGCACAGCTCCTGCTGCGCTGCGCCTGGGAGGCTATCCGCCCTGACGCGGGGGCTGGTGCAGGCAGCCGACAGTCGCCGAGTCGCGCGGGCAGCGGCTGGCGGGTCTGGACCTCTGCGCTGCTTGGCGGAGATTCACTCGTCTAGCGCAGACTGTCACCTCCAAAAATCCTACCGATTCCCGGCCAATCTCTCTTTAGTGGAATTTTGCTAGGAGTTTCTCAGCAGGTCGTATCTAAGCATATCCATGCATCTCTCTGACCCCGTTGTTGAGGAGGTACTGAAAGCGCTGCCTCCCCTCTCGCCGCCATGTTCTCTCGGGAGTTATTATTTTGGATTGAAAGCTCAGGAGAACTTCTCTTATAAGGTTGCATTTGCTAAAAGATCTGACAAAGGGAGAAAACTCCCTACAGGATAACTGAATCTGAGGAAGAAGAGGCTCAAAGTGCACAGGTGGAAGTATTGCAGGAGGCCCTGTGACTGCACAGGCCTTATTTAGGAGCATGTTTGTAGGTGAGATCACAGAGGTATGAGGGAGACTGAAAGACTTTTGGAGAATTGTAATTGCAAGCTTTTGAACAGGATAGTAATATCTTCTATTCATTTTTTTAACTATGTTAGTTTAAAAATTAATTAATTGTCCATAAAAATTATATAAATCAAGGTGTGATATGATTGTGTGAATATATACATATACATACATATATATATATATATAAAATTACCATAATCAAATTAACACTTTCATCACTATGCAAGCTATGATTTAGAGCTCAGAGCTTGTTCATCATATCAACAAGGCTTTGTTTTGTTTCTAGGTGTTTTGTGATGCTGGCCATGAACCCAAGGCTTTATGCATACCAGGTGAGTGCTGTTCTATTGAGCTACATTGCTAACTTGTTCGTCTTATAACTGAACATTTGTACCCTTGCACCAATATCTCCCCATTTTCTCTATACTCCAATCCCTAGTAAACATTCTGTTGTCTGCTTCTATGAGTTTGACTTCTTTTTTAGACTCCATGTGCTAGTGGTATCATGTGGTATTTGTCTTTCTCTATCTGGCATATATCATTTTGCATAATGTCCTCCAGATTCATTCATGGTGTCACAAATAGCAGAATGTCCTTCTGCTTTATGATTGAATAATGTTGCATTGTGATCTGACCTATTTTAAAAGGATCATCTGGAATTTGATGGAGAATGGACTACTGGAGCTGTTTGTGCAAGTGAAGAGATAAATTATACAGTTTTACTGTAGTTCATAGAAAAGTTGGTTCCCTTTATCAGAGTATTCATGGGGTTATTGTTTAAATAAAGGCTTCTGGCCAAATTCTATAATTCAAGGACAAAAATGTTACAATTGAAAGCTAAGTGTTATGGATGATAAGTAATAAATATTTTCTTAAGATTATCTTCCTTTGATTTATTTTAGCTTTGGGACATATAAATAATACCTATTACTATATTTTGCACATTTCATACTTACCTATCATTTAAAAAATAGGCCTACAGTATTGTACCAGTAACAGTCTCTGAAACTGTTTTCAATACAATGATAAAATGAAATGTGCAAACTCTAATAATGAGTTGATCTCTATCCTTAACAAGTTCTACAATATTTCCAGGGAGGAAAACATTTATATATGAGAGAATGTCAATAGATTTTTAAAAATAAAATATCTAAAATATAACTTAATCTGATATCATTTTTTATAATCAGTAGTAGTCAGGAAGAAAATAATCAATTATATTGCAATCATCAGGAAACACTTCATACAAAATGATGAGAAGACCCTAAAAAGGAGATGCAAAGAAAGAGAGAAATGGAGAAAGAAAAGTAGGCAGACAAAAGAAGTAGAAAAATGCTGAACCTTTAATGTATGTCCAGGATTGTACTAGGATCTTCATACAGAATGAAGGTAATGGCAAAGAACATGCAAAATTCCTAACAGAGAAAGCATAAAGGCATATAAAAATATTCTTTATTTTTATAATATCTACGAGAATAATTCTAGATGGGATCCTATTTAAAATATATGAAATTATTATTTACATATATAATTACCTTATTTAATAGAGAGTTTAATCTTTCAAATTATCTTTATTTTGAACTAGTTCTAGGTTTACAACTTTCTTCACTGCTAGCTCATGCAAAGAATGTGGCCTTTAATCACAAATTTCAAGCCTAAAAGCATGCAAATGAAGCAAACTTCATTATAGAAAACAGTTATAGAAGTGTTTTTTCTTGTTCTTTTGTTTTTGTTTTGTTTTGGTGAATGGAAAACCCTCAGGCTATTTGCCTTTTTGTTAGGACTTTTAGCCTGAGATAAAATTCAAACTAGGATTAATGGTAACAACATAATATTTGCATGCAATTATCACAAAATAAATGAAGCACAAAGACTATTTATAACATTTTCTAATTTATTGCAATTGTAGTTGATAGATTACAGTTTTGAGTTTATGAATTAAATATTTATTTTCAGGCAGCCCCATTGATCTTTAGATAGTTTACCTTTACTGGATTGCATAAAATTGCCTTAATGCACATAAATGTATTTATAAATTATAAAGAAATAAAAGAGCAGGTATAATCTTTATAAATCTTATTCAGAACCAGCAATGAATCAAGAGAATAAGGACTGGAAATATAAAGATAAGTTTTTTTTATTGCAACAATAGAAAAAATGTTTTAGTGTTCTCATCTTCATAGTTCAAAAATTTCATTTGCATCCTCACCAGAGAGTTTGGTAATCATGAATAAACATTAATGGCCTCTTTAGGACTATGTCCTAGAGAACTTTCTGTCATAAAATAATGTTATAACTTTAGGGGAAAAAAGAGAGGAGACAGAAAGGAGAAATAGTAGGGTAAAGAAGAAAAGATAAAATAAATAGCAGATAATTTTCAGGATAAGAAGCTTTTTTACAGGGAAAAGAATATATCTGAATCAAAGATACATAGGTAGTATAAACAATGGAATGAACAATTCCATCATGGTTCCACAGGAGATTTCCTGGAGGAGGTCATTTTTAAAATAGAAACTAAAGAGAAAATTTGTGCTAGGCCAATAGGGTTGTAGTGAAGGGACCTTGGAGAAAACAAAAAGAACTTTCCAGGCAACGGTAACATTAGATATAAAGAAACAGAGGCAGTAAAACATTGAAGTACATATGGTTTTATGTATCAAATATACATTTTAATAAAATGAGTAGGTGATTTCAAAAAGGGTTGTTATGGCAAAGATTTGAAGAAGATTCTAATGAAAGGAGAAAATTGAACAGAATTTTAGGAAGAACACTCTCAGGAACCTAGAGTTCTGAGAAATTTTGATATGACCATTATAATAGTCCAAGTGAACAACATGGGCATCCAAATGAGATGGAGGCCATTAGTTTGCATCCTAAACTTGAAATATATTGTTACTCTGTGTTATCTAATCAATAATCATTAAAATCAATAGTATATAACATGCCTCAGTGAGAAATCATTGTGAATATAGCATATAATTCCAAAAATTATGTTACTTGTTTGCATTACTCTTTGTGCCTTCACATGGTGCTTCATGGCCTTGAAATAAATACTATATTGCACTGTAATGGTTTTATAGTGTTATTTTTCTGGTAAATTTAGGGCTTATTTCTGTTGGCTTAATAAATGAGACCTGTCCTTTGACTAATTCATAATTATCAATACTGGATGCCTCACATTCTTACCTAATGGTGAAAGATAAAAGCATACATACATACATACATACATACACACACACACACACACATATATACACACATATATATATATCTTGATATATATATCAAAAACTTCTTATGAAGTAACTCAAGGAAAAGAAAAGCAAGGGCAGTGATGTTGAATTTGTTCTAAAGTATCACTGGTTCTTGTGAAATTAATAAATTGAAGAAATACTGTATGCCCTGAATATATGTATCATTGTTCATTATTGTGGCTGTTCAATTAAAATATACTTAACTGGGAATTCAAAAGGAATGTAAAAGAATCTTGTATGGTAGTAATAGGATTTAGATTGCCTTCATAAATATTTTTATATCAGTTCAAAAGTAAGGTTGACAATTGCATACTTATTTCAAAGAGATTGGCAATTCAAACAACCTTTTAAATGTACATACTGAACAAGTAGGAGTCTAATAGTAAAATTTGAAGTATTTTTTAAAAATAATAAAAGCAATAATTAACCAAGTATAATATGTATTAAGTAATAGGATCTACTGGTTTTCAATAAAGTTCACCTGTTTAGATGGATATAGAAAAGGATATTTTTTCTCTACCACCTAAAACAATCAACTGTCACTGATTGCCCAGTTTATTTTCTATCACTTCCCTTCATCCCATGGTATACTGAGGTTGGTGCAGCAATTTGACTTATTTTTTTGCAAATTAATGCGAGGCATTTTTCAATTCTATAGCTAACTCCTCCACAAAACTTATGCTAATGATTGCATCATTCCTTTTATAATCTAAGAATAGTTTGAATTTTATCAAATCAGTGAGCATGAAAAATACAGCAATAGATTATGCCCTGCCTCTTTGTTTGATATTCATATCTCAGGGTGATAGACCAGAGCATCCAAGACAAGAGCCAGCTGCCCCAGGCTGCAGAGAAAAAGGCAGAATCATACACAGTTAGATTTTATGAATCAAAGTTGATATTTCAGGTTTTGTATTTGAACCTCATGACCTCTGTAAAAATTGATAGAACAGAATTTCAACAAGCCAATACCTGTGACAGGTATGGGTTTTTGTTGTTGTTGTTTGTTTGTTTTGTGATTGATTGCTTTTCTGAGTAATCTTCAAATTCTACTTTGCAGTCATTCTATTTGGAAATCATAAAGACATCAGGAACTTTAGGATATGAAAAACAATGGAAATCTAAGATGATGAGAAAACTTACCAGGGGTGTTTGGAAGGATTGTTTGGATTTTTTTTTTTTTTTTTTTTTTTTTTTTTGGCTTCCCTCCAAAGTTCTTTTAGCTTGAAATCAAGGCTTAATATTTTATGGCAGGAGCCTTCTACCTTAGATAAATTTGGTTGAGTTTCTGCTTCTAATCCCAGCCCACAGTTTTATAATAAAGTTTGAAAATGAAAGATTCAAGTGACTCTAGTTGCACTGCTGTTTTATATTCACTTATATTTTAAGTCAAGTTTTCACGGCCTCTCATCCACAATGCACTGAACTTGTTCTTTATTACTAGCAGTTTTTGTTTTATTTGCTTCTCAATGATCATTGCTTATTATAACAACAGAATCGGATTTCCAACTGTGGTTTGATGTCCTTGTGTATGTACAGGACATCCACAGGTGCCTGAAGGGCCATGGAGAAAAAGAAGGAAACCAGTCAAGATTAAAGTTTCACAGATCCAGATGTTGCTGCTGCTGCTGGAGCTTGGCATTACAGCATCACAGCTGGCAAGTAATAAGCGAATGAAATCTATGTGCATGTGTGCGTGCTTCTTCAGTGGTAGGAACAGGAGAAATGGAAGGAAGGAAAGTCCAACCTGTTAAATGAAACAGTAATGTGGATGAGAACATGTTCAACCCCACTGGAAATGAGGTATTCCCCTAATGTTTATGAAATGTTCTGGTATAATGGTGAAAATACAATCTGTGTAAATGAACATATAGAACTAAAAATATAAAAGTTCTGATTCCTACTGGCTTCTTTTTTCATTTATTCACAATGTTGTCATAAACAGGATTCAGTTATTTACCTTTTTTATTAACTTACTTTTATCATTACTTAGTCATAACACCCATTAAGAGAGAGTTCCCACAAAAAAAAAATCCAGAGATTACAGAGGTCATTGAACCACACAATATGTTAATATCCAATGGCTGATAACAGATGTCCATATTAGGAAATTACAAATAAACCTCAAAATTTAAGTCCCAAAAACACTTCCAGGAAAAAATGACATCATATCTGCTGTGCATTAAAATGAAAGCAATGTGAATATAAATACTACTCAATTATTATTAATGGTAATATAATCTATATTCTATTTTTATATCTGCCATCATTAAATACACTGTCAATGAAAAGAAATGTTCTTAATTCTGGGATAGTCTGGACAGTGGTCTGTAGAAATCTAAATGTCTAGAAACATTAGTCTATTAAAGCCTAACAGGAACATAGGGATTAGATGTCAGGCCAAATTGTACATCCTCATTCAAAGTCCAAGTTAAAATTAGGAAGAGATAAATTAATTCTAACTCAATGGGAAAAACACAATCTTTCTGATTTTGGTTTTTAGTGGCAATTCAGTGTAGTACTTTAAAACAACATTGCCTTAAAATATGGCCCTGATGTAATCAAACTAAGGTACTGATAAATTGAGATAAGTATGTAGGTGTATGTATATTCAAACACACACACACACACACACACACACACACACATATATATATATATATATATATATATTTCATAGAAAGAAGAAAAATATTTAATGACTATTAGATTTTAGCACAGAGTAAATATTTTTGGTTCTTGAGCATATTTGAACATTGAGTAACTTTACTATTAAGTCTACTACACTCAAATAGGCTATTATTTTTAAGTGTCTCTATCCACTAAGGGCAAGTTATCAATGTTATAACTTCATCGAGTAGGTTTATAAATCATTATGTTATTTAGGATAAGAGTAATGACACAGTTTAATTTTTTTAAAAAGTCATGATTCAATCTAAGGTTGGTATCTTAGATGATATTTCAAGCCTTGATATTGGAAATTGGTTAAACCATCCTCTGGTTAACTCCATTAGCTATTTTCTCTCTAAAAAGCTAGGCTTGATGAAATGCTTATTTAGAAAAATTGGAAAATCAATAATATTAACTTTATATTTTATTTGGAAATTTAGAAATAGTTTGTAAAAACATAATCTGTACAAATTCTCATTTGAAGCTTTAATCAAGATCCTCATCACAAAAATATGAAAGGTCTTCCTAAACACCATAATCTGTTATTTTTGTATTTCCACCTGATTGTAAGAACTGTTCTGTAGTTAATATTCAATCCCCAAACATCCTAACTTTACAATGAGAATGCTTAAAGTTTTGTACAACTTGACTGTATTTTTTTACATGTTTCATTTTCCTCTTATAATTCTGAGCATTCAAAGAGGCAGTTAAAACAGACAGCACTATGAAGTGACAGGAGTTGACTCTAATATAAATTTATGAAAGTACTAATTTTCCAAAATGTTAAACTTTTCTTGCATACCATGATATACCCAACCCCCAAAGAAAAGCTTAAATGAATAAAAAGTAGCCATAAATCAGGAAGTCAAAGATCATTCATTAAGTGTGCTTGAATTATTTTGAAGAATGGAAATTTTCAAAGGCATAACGCCTGTAAACAGTGACATTTTCTTTTGGTTGCTTTCATTTTATGACTTTCATCCAAAATATATGCTATATTTACTGAGTGACTCTCTGTTGTAATTTAAATGAATTCCAAGCAATGGGGCATCCATGAAGTTATTTTTAAAATTCAAAGGAAAATGATTTTCAAACTTCACATAGTGCATTCTGTTCCATGGCCCCAAATTTGAATGCACTGAAAAGAAGATATGCAATTTTCAGATTCTGGATTGTGCTCTCCCCTGGATTTAACACATGTTGGTATATACCTACAATCTACTAAGTATACTGAAAAATAAAAAATAGTCAAGAATTTCTTTTCCTCCAACTGACTAAATGCCCAAAGCAATAGTTTCAAAGACTAAACCTAAATCCCTGCTACTTTAAGTACATAATTCCAAATTCTAGATTGATCTTTTTAAAGAGTTAATATTTTGGAATAAAAATTTATTTCCATTTCTATATTTGCTATACTTTCAATTTAATCTGAGGAAATATATTTTAATTAATATATTTTAGGGAATAAAGTTTTCAGTGTAATACTGGAAGTATTTCATAATTAATTCTACATAAACTTAATCTACTTTTCACTGGACTTGAAGTTATATGGGTAAGAATATTTTCCAGAAACATTGTCTATTTAAAATTTATAATAAAATGAAATAAACAAAATAAAGTTAATAAGAGGCAAGTAAATCATAATAAATGACATAATAAAATATTTATTTTATATTGATTTTTTGCTAAAAAATTCAAAATAATTATCAGTTTCAAATATTTGATACATATTTCTTATTACAAATTCCTTACTGACAGAAGCCTACCCTTCAAAATTTCAATATTTTAAATAATTGGGATCTATTCTATAAACAGTTTCAATGAGGAGAAGAAATTATCTAAAATACTAGGATTTCCTAATAATTTTTCCCTTACCCCACTATTAATTTATTATGAACAATTGTTACATGTAGAACCTAAGGCTATAGCCTTAGGGAAAAAGATATACTTACCTTTCTACATAACAAATTGATCATAATAAAATAGGCCACCCCATTTTCATAACAAAAAGCTTATTTTTCATGTCTTTATTCCTCAGATCTTTTGCATGTATATTTTGAGTCTAAAGTGTATTTCCTGCTAAAATATATTTTACATTGGGAAATACAGGTCATATTTACAGAATATAGTAACTTTTATTATTATAAGAAACTGTTGATTGATATATATGTGTATGTGTGAAAGAGAAAGATGTAGAGATCCATTGCTCATCTTTTTATCCAATAATACATGTACAAATATCTGGTCCTTCTGAGAAAGTCAAGATAAAGCAATTCACATTTTTATTGGGAATTAAGCCATGACACCTTTGAATGACACATTTTTTAGCTATAGAGAGACATATTTAAGCAAGGAAATTACAGCTGAAAATAAGAATGTGCATATTAGCCCCCAAAATTAATATATTAATTAGTGTTTTTGTTTATAGTTTTTTTTTTGTTTTCATTATATATCATCTCAGATTTCAGAAATGGTCTAAGGCAACACTAATTGAAATATAAGTGGACCACATATATTTTAATTTTCCCAGCAGTCACCTCAAAACAATTTCAAAGATGAAATTAATTTTTTAAACAGTTTTTAAAAAAATACCTTTATTTTATTTATTTTTATGTAGTGCTGTGGATGAAACTCAGTACCTCACATGTGCTAGGCAAGCACTCTACTACTGAGCCAGAACCCCAGCCCCTGAAAGATGAAATTAATTTTAATAATATATTTTATTTAGCCTAATAGAACAAAATATTTTAATTTCAACATGTACTAATAGAAGAATGATTGTGACGTTTAACATCTTTTCTTTTTTATAAAGTCCTTAAAATCTACACACTGCAACACACAATTCAAGAACTCAATTGCCACATGTGACTGATGGTGATTGCTCATATTGGACAGCACAGGTCTATAGGTAGCTAAAATCTAGCAATAGTATGATCTTTATCTTGAAATATCAAGCATCTTCTTCCTAGATACCATATTTAGAGGAATATAGCAGGCAACTGTCACATTTAAATATCACAATGACTATAGAAACAAATCCTATATGAGTGCAATTAAGGGGAAACTTTTCAAAACAGAGAGGGTAATTAAGTAGAAAATGTGTGGTTAAATCCACACAAAAAAATGTTGAATGGAAAGACCCTTTTCCAAACAGAAGAACACCAAACATAAAAGGAAAGGGGACGGGTGGAAACTTAGCACAGGCAAAAATTACCATATTTACTGAATAGATGGCCAGTTTGGCTCTGGAAAACTTCTTCTTTTTTCCCCCAAGAGAGAATGGCCACACGCCAATAGATACAGGCCTAAAATAGAGCATATACCATGGTAACCATAGTAATGAGTAGATGGAACTAAAAAAGCTGGTCTTGGGTGAGCAGATGTTCAGTCAAAGCAAGAATGAAAACATGAACTGCAATTCACAACCTTCGTTTTCTCTACATACAGTAGGACAGTGTTCTGCAAGCCTGTGGGAGAAATGTGCCTGAGAAGGAGGAACCAGAATGCCAGAGCTGACTTGTTATCTGCACAGGCACACAGATCTGAGGTTCCATTAGAGAGGAATGTCCCCAAGGAGGTTTATGAAAGAATGATAAACATTTCCAATATGTACGAATATACATACTTTCCTTAGTAAAAAGTGTGTCTTGTAGTTTTGTAAACTAGTGTCCAGGTTAAAGTGTGAAAAATATGTACTACCTTAATTGCCTTGGAAAGCCTAGCTTAAATATAATTTTTCTAAGAATAGTATAGTTTTTATCTATATAATGCCAACACCTTCCCCCAGACTTCAAATTATCTTTGCTTCAGCAGTGGATCAGTGCTGTGTTTAGGAACAAGGACTGTTATACACACAGCCTGAGTTTGAATCCTGGCTCATCAGGTGACTTTGAACAAGAATTTTAACTTCTTAAGACCTTTAGTTAACTAATCTGGAAAATAGGATTAGACCATGTCACATCATAGCATTGTGTATTGATGAACATAAAGAAACTGGAAGTGCCTGGTAAATAATTAGCAATAATACATTTTAGCTATTTTTTATTGTTATCCAATTTAATAAATTAGTTTTGTACCATATGCCAATAAGTTCCAAAATATTGGGCAAGAAAAATACTAGAACTATGTTTTATTGTTCCCAGCATATTTTTTGTTGATACATATGTAATGTATACAAAAACACCAAAAAACACAGACACCTGTCCACATATATCTGTATTTTCCATCCCTTAAGATAGGCATCTTAAGACAAAACAAAGATGCCACACTCAAAGAATACAGGTAGCTCTCATCTTGTCTTCTGAAAAGCTACTTGGCCCATAATCCATTGTGTGTTGAATGCAGCTGGCAGTATTTCAAAACACATCCCAAGCCCTACAAGACTATCCAGCTCAGGAAGCATTGCATCATTATTAGCTCAAGATTAAAGTTCACTGAGGAATGGCTTCAAATTCAATTTAACATAAAAAGGCTTTAAAGGGAGGGATCATTATGTTGAGATCTCAAAGAAACAAGCTTGCATTCTTGATGATTGGAAACTCCTTGATAATGAATCTCCCTAGATCCTTAAATGCCTTATGCAGCTGGGGTTTGAGGTCACACTTTTCACTAAGTTTGGTGTGGGAAAAAAGGTTAGCACAGGTTCTTGACCTACATTCAACTCCAGGCATTCTTGTGGAAAGTACAAAAGTGTACAGAATTGCCTAACAGGTAAGGCTTACCATCCACAAGTTTCAGGGAGCAGAGACATCACTGAGAGGAGAGCATTTCAAGAAGAAATTGAATAGTGAAGGCCAGTGGTTATGGATAGTGAATCTTATCAAAGATTGAATAAAATCTTTATATTAACCAAAGTTTAACCAAAGCATTCCTCACACAGGTGTTCCTTACACCTTGTTTACACACACACACACACACACACACATACACACACATATAAGGTATGTAATGAAGTATAGGGGTGCACTAATTTTAAAATAGTGGAAAATATTATGCATACCCAAATGACTGGAAAGTAAACAAATACATATGATCTAAATAAGAATTATATGCTTACATAATATAAAAGGGAAAAAGATATTCATGAATACAGTAACACAAATTCATTTGAAATATGAAGTTTAGGTAGAAGAGGAAGTTAAACCAAAAGTAAAATAATTATTTGAAACTTTATGTCCCCCCAATTTTCACACCATGCCTCTCTTTTATGAGAATGAGCAATTAATATAGATTATTAAAGTATTCATATCCTTCATATTTTAAAAATTGAAACTCATAATGCCCAAGAGCTTAAACACATTTTATTATTGCCTCATGTCAGTTACTCTAGACTTCACTTATTTCTAACACTTAAGCATCTAAGGAAGAATGTTTGTAGAAATGGGAAGTTAAAAATGTTTGTAGAGGCTGGGCACAAACAAAGAGTAATGATGGGAAAATGACAGAGATAGGGATTCAAGTAGGCCCATATCCGTGACAACAACAAAATCTTTAAATGGCAATGCAATCTTCTCATGATTCTGCCCAAGAATGTCATTCAACTGTGAAAAGTTAGAAGCTAAAAGAAAAGAAAGGCAATTTGTAGAAGTCCAGTTTTTGAACATTTTTGAAGAGAAAGGGGAAAAAAAAAGAAATTTCGAAGTATTAACTGAAATTGTTTGCTCTTTGATGGGAACAAGAACTACATGGCCAAATCTAGTTATTTAAAAATTGGAAGAAAAACATGTTTTCACTTATTTTAATCAGATGTGGGTTTTTACTTGAATTTGTTCTTTGTTTTCATATGGTACAGCTCAGATATCTGTGGTAGGTTCCATTCTCCAATTTGGTATGTGTATACACACACACACACACACACACACACACACACATATATATATATATATATATATATATATATATATATATATATATATATATATATATCAC
>NW_026000142.1:33755898-33791655 GCF_001458135.2 Marmota marmota marmota
TATACACACACACACACACACACACACACACACACATATATATATATATATATATATATATATATATATATATATATATATATATATATATCACATATATTGGATTCCTAGTAATAATTTGGTGCCAGGAATTGCTTCAGACTTTTCAGGAATTAACTGTTCAAATAGTGCTCTTTTGGAAAATTACAAATCAGAGAGTAGGCACTAACTGAACGAATGTAATTGCCCTCTCTTTGGTGTGGGTTTGTGTGTTGAAAGAATATGCAATCCTTACAAAAGTAGATGATTTGGAGACTAATGGAGGTACAATAAAAGAGATCAGACTCCCCCTGCAAGGTCAATTAGAGACTGCTTGTGCAATTTCCCTCCTGTCTAATAGCCTTAATATAACCACATATTCTTATTATTGCTCTAAAGTTATTGAACATATGTAATCTGGGTATCTGCTTTGTGGGTCCTTTCAATAGTACTACTTAAGGCAGCTGCACTTGAAGCTTAAGGGCTTGCAGCTGTTGGAAGCTATAACAGGAACGTGAGGGTTTGGCACTCGTTTTCATAGTTCCTACTGTGTAGAAGTTTGGCAAGAACTGTGGAAAGGGTATGGTGACTTAAATAATGCTTGTAAAACTTTTCTCCATAGTTGTGGTTCTAAACACATGAAGTATGGAGTTGAAGAATACAAGGGTGGTTATTTTGATTTGAGGTATTTGGACCCCATTCATACAATTATCATGAGGGCAGAATATTCTGAGACCCTTTTTGAACTTTGGTTTGTCTTTGATAAGTACAGCAGAGAGAAGAATTCCATGAAGTAGCTCTTAAGAGGGTTCTGTTTTCTCAATTTCAACAGCAATTTTCAAAACCTTAATATGGCAATTTATACTTATAGCACCTTTAAAGAACATATTCATGGGAGTATTCCTGAAGAGTTTCAAATTCATAGAACCATGTTACTTTGGGGAATACATTGTGAACCTTAAATCAGCATTAATATAGGCTATTTGAAGACATTGTATAGAGGAATGAATTATGGAGGATTAAAGATAAAATTTCTTGAATTTTTTCCTAAAGTTTTAACTGCCCAGGAAGCATATTTTCAAAAACTACCATGATGTGTTGAAACGATTATTATCAGATAATTTAAATCTTATAAGGAAAAGTAAATGTTTAGTTAATATATTTTATGATACCTGAACATGAAAAGAATATTAAAGTGGATCATTTAAATGGCTATATGATTGAATAGTTATATGAATATAATTATAAGCCATGAATTCTCAAAGATCCTGAGAGGAAATTTGAGAAAGTAGTAGTTACCTAAGTAGCTTTTTAAACAACATATTAGAATAAATTAATAATCCAATGAATATTTTTATTATTTGACCAAGAATAACATTTGTGATTGAAGAATATTTTTAAACTTTAGAAATTTGATGTTCTCTCTAGATCATTTAGTTTGCAACTGACAGAATTATACTAAATTTATGATGGGTTTATCTAGAAGGATTTAGAAAGATACAAATACACTGGGACTACTTGGGGGAAAGTTAACTGTTAATAAATTTATAATTGTTTTAGCATTTCTAGTAAAACTACATTAGACCCATACATGCATTTTTGAAGAAACTATCTGTTTCTTTCTGATAATTGAATGGTGTACAAAAACAAAATAGTAATTAAAAATATTCTATAAACCTTTGATGTAAATGACAAATAAGAATTATTCTGATAGTCAAGGTTTCTTATATTGATCTTTATGATATTAAATATTTGTTGTTTTAGTCAGCTTTGTTTTGCTGCTGCAACTAAAAGATCCAACCAGAACAATGTAGAGGAGGAAAAGTTTGAGGGTTCATGGTTTCAGATGTCTCAGTGCATAGATACCTGGTTATATTCTTTAGAGCTTGACAGTTAGGTAGAAAAACATGGCAAAGAGTGTGGTAGAGGGAAGCAGCTCACATGATGATGGAGAAGCAGAGAGACTTCACTTACCATATATATATCTCAAAGGCATGCCCTTCAATGACCCATCTCCTCCAACCACACTCTACCTGCCTTCAGTGACCACCCAGTTAATCCTGTCAGGCAATTAATGCACTGATTGGGTTAAGGCTCTCAAAACCCAATCATTTTGCCTCTAAACATTTCTGCATGGTCTCATGCATGAGTATTTTGGGGACATCTCACATTCAAACTATAACATTAGTGTACAAAGCAAAATAGGGAAGAGTAAAAGAATCTCTTGAAAAATTAATCCTTTGAAGTGTTTTACTGGAACAATTCCATAAGAAAAATTTCCATTTTATTTCATATGGACATAAATTGCCACAATATCATCAATATGGGAAGCACATACTCTCTGAGCTTCAGCTTATTGGGCACTTAACACGATCAAGGAAGACTACTATCAACATATTCTTAAAGGTGCTAGAGTATAAATTGCCCCATTAAGGCTTTGACCAAGTGTCTGAGTCTAATAGTCACCCAGCACCCACTTATTAAACACTTCCTACATACGAAATATTACAAGTATAAATACTGTTTTCAAGGAACGGTACTTATGATTGTTTTATCAGTATTCAAAGAATATTTTAGGGCAATTTAGACTTTCTGTTTTTAGGAAACACCACTAAACTCAAAGTCTAGAGACAATTTCTTCTAAATTCAAACATGTAAATCATGAGACAGTTGCCAACACCATGATAATTATTATACCAGTTCATTAATTTAGCTGATGAATCTGAGGAATCATTCTTTCCTTTGTGTTTTTCCTCATCACACATTCATCCTTCAGCAGGTTTACAGAGAACCTTCTGAGTAGTTCTTGGTCGTCTCCACCTCATTGTCACACAAGTATAGTGTCACCCAAGCCGTCCTCATCTCAACCTGGATGACTAAAAGAGCCTCTTCATTATCTGTCCTTCAATGTCTACTCCACACTATTTCCAAATAAATGACTTAAAAACTATAAATTTCATCATGTTAGCTACATATCTTGATCTATCCTCTCTTTAAGAATTTTAAATAGGCAGTATAACTGTAGAGACTACCCTTTCACTAAAATCTTCTGCTGCTGCTTTTAAGCGTTTATGCTGGTCACACCTTAGAATCTTTGACCACATTGCCTTTTCTGCCTTCTTACCCCCGAACAAAGTAATTTGTACTCATTCTTCACAGGTCATCTTATGAGTCTCAACATCCAAGAAGCCTTTCCTAAATTCTCAGATTGATTTGTTTCTTTACGTCACAGAAATTTTTAACTTTATTCTAAACATTCACAATTATGTTTTTGTAATTCCTTCATTGACTTCTATATTGAGAATGCCATAAGCACAAGAACATAGTCTCTTTAAATAAATTAGATGAAAATTAAGATATTAAAAATAATTTAGGATAGGTACTCATTCAAATCTTATTTTTCAGCTAAATTAAAATCTCCAAATAAAAGAAGAAAGAAACTCTTACGTGTATGTATGTGTGTGTGTGTGTGTACATATATTTGTCAATGGAGTCACTTCAATTGTAAGTTTTACACTTCATTTGAATTAACACATTATGTAGTGATGTTTGCAATTATGTGTATAAATATTTACTAACATTTGTATAATTGAGGAGTAAACATTGAGTTATTGGGGCACAAAGAAAAGGAATAATTCTACCTCTGAGTATTTACAGGGATTAGGTATTTACAGGAGTGGTGGTCTTTGAAACAGGCCTTGAATGAGTATCAGAATGCTAGCAGGCATAAGAATGACAGAAGACTTTGCAGACAATGGGAATTGTATGAGTAAATTTATGGCCTCCTGATTGTGCTTAGTATGTTTTTAAAACATTAACCAATTATGAATAAAATACGAATAACAAAATCCTTTATGAGCAATTTTCAAGTGACAGACTTGGTGTTATGTACTTTTAAATACACACCATTATTTAATCCTCAAAGACACATAACATAGGCACTACATTACCACATCAATTTATTTAGCTAAGTTCTCCAAACTCAAAATTAGAGTATTTTGGTAAATTTTGCACGTACTTATCACTACGAAATAAAAACTGACTTCCAGAGCCCACGGACTGAACAAAATCATACTATTTTTAAGAAGTAAATGTAGAAAGAGATGAAACTAGTATTGTAAATTATAGTCAAATTGTGAAGGGCACTGGATACCATGTTTAGAAGTTTCAATGTTGTGCTGCATGTGATTGAAAACACTAAAAGTTCTGTGATCAGGGTGATTCTAATGCATAGTAATTCCAAGAAAGATTTCTATAGTAAACCATATGAGAAATTAAGGAAGGAAGTTTGATTAAATTGGCAATGACTTCATTAAAATGCCTGTAACTGAGCTAGGCAGCTAGAAAACTAAAGGTAATTTAATACAGTAAGTTACTCAAATCAAATGTTCTTGAGTGATTATTGAATTCTGCCTCATCCTGTGCCAAATTGTGATTCCACAAGGAAAAACCTATCTGATGAGGTTATCTGGCACTGAGTGGTAGCTGACAGGCTATGGGAGAGCTAAATGGGGATGCCAACAAAAAGTTGACAGTGTAAGTCAAGGAGCAGGAGTCCACAGACAGAAATTTTTAAAAGAAGGAAGTAATCTGGCTTTATGATAATGTACTAATACTTAGGCATGGAATACACTAGAATATGAATATTCCTAGCATTAAAATTTGCTCAAATAAAAATGGCTATAAATACACTTAATATGGAGTTTTGATAATACTATCTATATTATGGATGATAAAGACTAATACTTCTGGCCAACGTGGTATAAAAAACTAGATTTATCATTCTATCTTAAACAACTCGAAAAAGAAAAGCAAAAATACATTAAAAATGGTTTTAAGACATTGAACAAGAGATGATACAGATCTATAACCCCTCAGAGAAAGCAAATTAACAAGTGAGTCTTACAATGGCACCAACTTATTACTCAGGACCAGTATCCAGACAGGGGAGACAGGAAGAGAAGAACCAAGCCCAAGGTGGAAAAAAAATTAAACCGACTTACAAATTCAGAGAACCACATTGTGAAATTTCAAAGCAACTCTAGACTTTGCTGTCTGAAGGCCTTATAAGGATGGAGATGCACAAAGAAACAGAGAGACCTCTCAATATCTACAGAGGGATCTCTGCCATTCTTTGGCTGACTACTTCTCATGTAGTGTAGACTACACTAGGGAGGAGAAAAATCAATTTTAAAAGGAGTAGGCAGAAGAACTTCTGGAGCTCAACAATCAGTTGATGTTTCCATCATTAGGAATGCAAAGTCCTTCTAGATCTAATATGAGGCATAAGGCAGAATTTCAGATTCATAAAACAGCAAGGCATACTCTAGGAGAAAATATTTTCAAAACACATATCTGAAGAAGAGCTTTCATCCAGAATATATAAATGACTTGTACAACTCAACAATATGACAAACATTGTGAAAAACATTTACATAGACATTTACCAAAGAGCACACTCTTTTTTATGTGTTTATTTGGAAAACACATAAAAAGAGGCTCCACATGAGTAGATATTAGGAAAATGCAAAATATCACAAGAAGCTACCAATACACACTTTATTTTACGGCTAACACTAGAAATACAAGTGTCAGTTAGGATGTAGAATTCATGCATATTACTTGTACAAATGAGAAATTCGATAAAAACGTTGGAAAACAATTGACATTTTTTGAAAAAGCAGATATGTGGTTATTAGCAGCCAAAGGAGAAGTGAGGGAAGTAGCTGCAAAGGGCATAAGGGAATTTCAAGGCTGTCAAAATTGTCTTCAATGTGATTGGGCTGATGGCTAGATGATCATACAAACCTGTCCCAACCTGTCAATTTGCACACTTAGAAGTAAATTTTATCAAATGTATGTAGCCTAATAAGACTGATTAAAAATTTAATGAGGAGGTTGATAATAGGAAACCTGGGGTGGGGGTGGGGGTGTCAAAGAATCCAAAGGAACATTGCACTTTGGGCTCAATTTTGCTGTGAACCTAAAAGTGCTCTAAAAAAGTAGCCTATTAAAAAATAAAAAATACTGCTGAAAGGTAAACCACACCATCAAATAAAAGCTAATGTGATTTTGCTAAAGTGCTATGACTTATCATAAAGAAAGTAGAAATAACTATAAGAGAGTTTTAACTAGAAGAATTACTTCAGTAAAAATTATGGGAAAATACTAAAAAAAAAATTGTTAATATGTATCCAAAGTCAAGATTAGCTTTCTCACCATATATTACAAAATGAAAATTCCATTCACATTAGCTAGGCCTTCTGTTTTTGTTTTTGGCTAAGGAAATAATTCCTGGAAAAATGGTCATTTAAAATTCCTGAAGGTATGTTTTGAGATTTATAGTTGGTTGCTTTCTTAAGAAGAAAAGTAACCATCAAAACATCAGAAGGAGTATCACAGTTATAATTTTGGGGAAAAGCCACACCCCAAAAGTACATATGTATGTTTTTATTTATGAATTTCAAGAATAGGAAAAAATAATCTATAGTGATAAAATTCAGAAGGTAGGTTTTATTGGGGGATAAGCTATTGTCTGGGGGCAGACATGTAGGAATATTTGAGGTTTCTGTGAATTTCTATAGGTTGGTGATTGGATTGATGTGTGTGTGTGTGTGTGTTTGTGTGTACTGCGTTAAGGGTATTGACTATATGAAATATCAAGTTATATAATTAAAATTGTATAAATAAGAGTTGTTCTATTAGTCCCTTTCTTTTGTATTTAATTCTTGAAACATTTTTTTTTTTTTGTATTGGAGTACCTGGTCTTTTTCATATTTTTTTTCTAAAAAAATCTATTGATTTGCTTTACCTTCTTGGTCTTCCTTTATTCCCTTAGCAATTTCCATTTATTTTACAGGTTTAACTCTACCATCTGTTTTTACCCCCTCCATCCCTTAAACTTTCTTTCCTAAAAAAATATTTTTTGATAGCTTACATATTCCCAAACTAGGCTAAGTAATGGGGATAAAAATGAATTGTAGAACTAGATGTCCCACTTTCACAGAAAGTAAATTTTAGGAAAAGATAATAATATTTATAAAGAAGGAGCAAAAGGAGGAATAAAAAGAAGAAAAAATAAATCTTCAAATGGAAGAATGAAAATCGTCCTGTAATAGCCTGAAGTACCAAATATGAACAAGGCACTAGGGTCAGAAAAGGTTTTCCTGAGTAAATGAACAGGTGGAAGAATCAAAGAGGAAGACATGGACTGCATGAACATGTGGGCAGACTCTGTGACCAGAGGGAAAATGCCAATATGAGGAAATAATGTTCCCTCCTACATATTAATAATTCAACTTTCTTTTCTGTTATAAATGCTAGACATTTCCATAAATATCTATGATTTAAATGAATAACTAGTCAAATATTTTCTTGATGCTAACTATGGTTCAAATTTCTCCTCTAAGCTCCAGTTTTGCATATCTGTCCACCTTCTTGATATCTTCAGGGTATGTCATTGTATAAAAATTGGGAATAACATTTTTTCTGCCATGAATCCTGCAGACGGACCTAACTACAAATGTTGTTATTCAGCATTACATCTATCTGTCACACATCCAGAAGCCTGGAACTGACTCCACTTTCTTATTTATGTTCTGCATCTGTATATTTCCTTGGCTTTTTAGATACTTTCTACCAAACTGTTGTTCAGATCACTGAAATGTTCCTAATATCAAGATGTACTTCTCATTTTCACTTCCATCATCCTTGTTCATACTACATCACTTGTTTCTTTGTGCCCAAACATACACCCCAATATCTTCTCAAACTGCCTTATACAGGGGACCAGGTTTTTTAAATGGGGTAGAGAATAGGGTAGCTATTGCCTTTTAATCAAGTATAAAGTAGTAAATTTTCACTGAAAAAGTAATATGTCTAATTTTTGTTGAATCCAACAAAAGTTTTCTATGCTTATTAACTTCATCATTATTAAAACTGGGAGACATATTTTCTTTGTAATTGGATATGCACCCAGGGAAATCATAGGCCAATGGCCCAAATTATATTTGCATAGATATTGTCTAGGATCATTGAATTCTATATTCCTCTGTATTTGAAAATGTGTTTACTAACAATATGGATATAATTCATATTTTTATTTAAATCTTTTTTTTTTCAAAAAACAGTGTCTGCTTCATCAAATTAAATTCTAGATTTATAATTCTAAGAAAACATTATTATTAATGCTGCTTAGTAACCAAAGAAAGACCAAAGCACAATTGTGTCAACAAAAATCTAACGCCTTAACTACCGTGGTTGTTAATTTATTTCTGAAACTTGCATTTCTTAATTGTCTTTATTACTCATGGAAATGGGAAAATGTGGGTAACCTTTGAAATGTAGTCAATTTGATCTACCCTGACACTTAATGCCCTTGAAGTATTGTCAGTGATTGAAAAGAAAATGAAAGTAAGATTTTCTTTTGTAGTCCTCCTAGGAAACCAGATTATTTTCAAGACAGAATACTAACAGCATAAATACAAAGTTATATGAACTCAGGGTAGCACATGTGTATGCACATGTTTGTGCACATGTTTGCACACAGGTTCACATGTGTATACACGCGCTGCCTAAAGTCATGTGTTAGAATATATTTAGGGGATAGCCAGTTATCAGAAAATTATAGAGGACAGACATATTCACGGTGTCCATATGGTGCTCACTCCAATGTGTCTGATGATGAAGAAGGCCTTTGGCACTCCTCATCCTTACCACTATGGTAACTATTTGCTCATTTAAAGTTGGACTTGGAGTTTTGCTTGATCTCCCTCAAGGGTCTCATTATCTTGGATAGATCTTTGAAAGATGTTTTCCAAATGGACTGCAATTCATTTTTCAAGTGCTTCGTTAGAAATTGAGGGGATTTTTGATCCTTAATATATAACCCAACACAACTTTTGCCTTCCTGTTCTAGATGATGAAAATAGCACTTCAAAAATTAAACCAGACTCATGCCAGGCACAGTGGTGCATGCCTGTAATCCCAATGGCTCCAAGGGCTGAGGCAAGGAGGTTCACAAGTTCAAAGCCAGCCTCAGCAACTTATTGAGGCACTTAGAAACTCAGTGAGACTCTGTCTCTAAATAAGATATTAAAAAGTGTTATGGATGTGGCCCAGTGGTTAATCACCCCTGGGTGCAATCTTTAGTTCCAAAGAAATGAAAAATAAAATAACATAAACATAAAAAGTAAATAAAATTAAACCAGACTCTTAGAGTAGAACTTTTTATAGAGTGAGCCTGCTGTCCCATGGAGGCAGTACATGAGGATACGGCTGAACATAAGATGTGGATGCTTTAAGGATGTGGTTATGTGACATGGCTACTGTGTGAAGGAATGGCTACAGTCTGATAGAATAATATTCTATTACATCCCCAAAAACACTTGAGACTATCAGAAAGTAAGCAAGTTGGAGTTAGAATGCCATGTCATTCATTGATTTTCATTATGTCCTCAAAAATATATACCAAATAAAAGAAGACTCATATATCATTGATGAAAAGCAATGGGTAAGAATTTTGGATTGACAGGGACAGATATCAAATTAATGCACAGTAACAGTGTACTATATATATGTAAAATATTTGCAAGTACACACACACACACACACCCTTCTGTCTCTTTTAATATATTAGAGGTGTTTTGGATCATTGGCTATACCAATCCTTAGAGTATACTGAGAAATTTTGTAAAAGAAATGTGATTCTGAAACAACAAGCTTGAGCACAAAAACTCTGCTCTATGAGATAAATTATTCCTATGTATATCTTCCAGATGCCTAATGTGTGTTTCTAATCCTACAAAACATATATAGTGGATATAAAGATTCATATAGGTAGAGCATAGTTCAACACAGATGAATAAACTATTAGGGTATATGGAGAAAAAGTGTTTCATTTTCCTTGTCATATTAGAATAGAAGCTGACATGTCATGGTACTCACTGTCTGAAATCAAATTCAGAAATGTTGATTTTTTTCCATAGTATATTTTTGGGAGAGGATAAGAAAGCCTTGATAATCACAACATCAAAATGTCATAAAACGTGGAATCAAACTTAAGCAGTAGTTTTGTCCATGAGCTTTTAGGTCCACATTGATTGCTGATTTTATCTTATTCTCAAACCATATGTTAAATTACAAAACTTAAATTGCATCATTAAATCACATTTTTCTTCTTTTATGTGTCAGTTACCTATTGAGAACATATGCTATCTCCACACTAATGCTCACTGTCAAATCATCTACCATAAATTTAATGCACTGAAAAAATATAAAAATAAAAATGTCACCATGTTCTAGCAAAGAGTAAAATGTTATCAAAATCATATTGTAAAAATTTAAAAATTAAAGCAAAATTTATAATGATATGCTAACAAATCCATAGATTCCTTAGATATACACAGATATACCAAAGAACACTGGTAATGTGTTTCCCTCAGTACGTAGTCATTGCTTATTCTCTAATTGATTTACACTAACCAAACTTAAACAACTTGTGTTCACCTAATGCTAGTTCTTTAACTAGTAAAATGACTTCAAAATAATTCTTGTTAACAAACCATACCTTATTAATATTTTTATAAAAGAGAAACAAAATATAATTTACGATTAATTGTGAGAAGGTATATATCTGGACTCTTCTGTTACATGATTTATTTTCATTTCCCTTTCCATTTCTTTTCTACATTTCTTTTCCCTTTAATTGACCACATTTTGGATAATTTCTTTGAAGAGGTTTTTCTAAAACAAACATTTGTATAACTAGACAATAGTAAATGAATGTCCTGCTTTAGAGAACATTGTTAAAGAAAAAAGGAAGGGAGAAAAATTATTCTGTTCATTATATCATATTTTTTATGATGGTTTAGGAAAGAAGAATTTGATTCTGGCTTTTTAACAAGTGATTCTGTGTTTGTATGTGTTGTACATACCCTTCAAAAAACATATAGCTGGGATTTTGAGGGGAAATTCAAACAAAACAAATTTCCCAGAATCACCAAATGCAGGTCATTCCTCCAAAAATGATATGAAAATATGGTCTTATTATTGTTTTTAAGATAACAAATTTTACTCTCCCAACCAAGTCACGAAATAAGTTTTTCTCCCATTGTAACTTCTGTAGAATGGAAGACCATGCAACATCTGCATACCAGACCTTCGTGGCTAGACAAGAACAACACAGACCATTTCCAGTTAAGATTCTCAGGGAAATTAAGTACACAGAATGGAATTCTCTAAATCAGAATGTCCATAACATGAGAGGAGCAACTGCTTCAACTGGAAACCAAGCCTTCAGTGTTTCACAACTTTATTATTATAAAGACAAAACTGCTTTTGAAGTGCTGTCCTCTGCTCAATTTCTCAGCTATCTTGTAGGATCTATGATTTCATTAATTCAATAGCCTGGAAATGCAGCTTATATTCAAATGTAGATATACCTTTCTTCCAGCCAAAACACATGTGTCCTCTTCTTTTTCCTGTGCTCTTAGTGAGAAATATTTTGCTATGGCTATATTGTTTACTATCACCATAATTTTGTATTCCATTATTACTAATATATAAGAGACACACAAAGAGTCTTTAATTTGTACATTTTTAACAAGAAAAATTCATTACCCATATAGGAAACAAACACAAAACTGTTAACTTATTAATATACCAACTGCACACAGAAGGAATAATGCATTATTTAAGGCTTAATTCATGTAGCTCACACTGATAGGAGAAACAAGGGGTTGATTCCATAATATTTGGATAATGTATGTAAATATGTTTTTAAAAGTCTTAATTCACAAACTGACTTTTATATTACTATTACCAGTAATTTCCCAATATCATTTATCTTTGTCTGATCAAGGGTCCATATCATATTTTTCCACTTGGAAAAAATTTCTTTCCACTGAATTTAGACAATCAAAATTAAGGAGAAATTTGAAGAAAGCTGAAAACATAGGTGCCCAAGTTAAAATGTTTAAACAAAAGACTGAGAATAAAAGACCAATTTATAAATGTTTGAGAATGTGATTTGTTAATGCATATCCCCTGGCCAATAAAAAGTGAATGGGAAACCTGGTTGATATGATGTGCACAAGTCTTGCAAATTGCTGTAAATGGAAATATTCTAGACTGAAAATATCATGGAAAAAGTCTCCTGAAAGTGCTTTAATAAGAAATCACAATGTTAGACTCATCTTTGCAACATTTGTAATTCATGTGTTGTGTCCTACAGACCTTGTTTACTCACTGCAAAATAAATGCTGTATGTATTTGAATATTGAAAGTATTATTTATTTTCTTTAGAAAATTATTTTAGTGATTTAGTTTGAAAATCTAGAATTTGTTTAGTGGATAGGGGTTTAGTCATACTGATGTAGTAAATACAATAATTGACTTTAGCTTTCTCTTCTTACAAGATAATTCATAACAGATATTTATTTATTGGATATAAATGCTAATTAACTTTACTTCTTTGAAAATGTATCTAAATATCAAATGCACAGGCAAACTTTATTCATTTAATTTCAAGAGAATACACAGCACTCTACTTTTTAACTAGACTATATTATAAGAAAATGGCCAGAACCATACAAGTTAAGCTTTAATGTAACTTTAAAAATAATTGTTTCTAAAAATGTATTTTGTTATTACCAGTGATTTAGTAGAAGTCTATTAAATGAATGTAAATTAAATTCTATAAAGTAAGACCAAATCATTATGAAATCAAGAACTTAACAACATATATTTTAATGAGAAAAATGTGCAGTTTGAAAAGTTAATGATTTTTTTCATGATAAGTAAGCTTTTTACCTACCAGAAAGTGTGTTTATAAATGGATTTCAATTGAGTGATTCAGTGTTAACTGCTTTGTTTAATTTTGAATTGTCCTCAATTTAAATAAAAATAAAGAATAGAATTATTTTATTACAAATAATGCTTATTAAAGGATTAATATTTAGTTCTGTCAAGCCTAAACAATTATATTTAAGCTTTATAAATATGACAAGCTCTGAAATTTTAGTTTGGATAATGTTCTATGGGTTATAAAACAAACTAATGAAACATTGCTGGGCAACTTTTAATAACTACATAAAGCTGCTATAGACTCAATTTTTAGTAATCGTATTTGAGAAACACACATGGAAAATTATATGACACCTTTCTTCTATTTTATGTTGACAAATTAATTCCTAAACACATTAACAAGTGCAGAATCCTTATTTTGCCAGATTTTGAAGGTGTTACATTGAAAGAGTTTATAATTACAGAAGTATTAATATATTTCTTCTTTACCCAGATGACTTGCAGGATGTTAGGATATGTCTAGAAAATGTAACTTATTGTATAGCTTGCTGATAATGTACACAGGCTTCTTAAGTTAACTAAGCTTCAAATTAACTGAATGCATATTAATTAAAAAAAAAAAACAAGTTCAAAAATTCTATTATAGAAAGTGGAACAATGTGAATTTTAAAAAATATAATTGTATCAAGTGTTTGGAGAATTAAAATTCAGTTTAATATTTGATTTTATGTATTTTCCCTTTTCATTTGAACAATTTAAAATATTTTATGACTTCATTTTTTTATTAAAATTTCTATCGTGGGAAAGGTTTTTAACTGATTTTATTAACCTACACAGACATATTTGACACTTGCTATAAAACTGCTTGAAGTCAGTAGGAAAACAAGGTAGGAATGAGGTTAAACAGGTTATCTATCTCTCAACAGTAATGGAATGAAACTAATTTTTTCAAAACAAAACTGGAACTTGGTAGTCTTTATAATCTTTCTCACATTGAATGTAACCAACAATCAATTTTTGAGACATGAGGTAGACAAACGGGCATTCAACAAAAGTATATAAGGAAAGAAGGACAAAAGGAAAAGAAATGACAAGAGGTATCGCTATATACACAAGTGTCCGGAAGGGCAAAACAGATTACTTACAAAAATACTATTTCAGTTTATACACTATTTAACCAGATATAAAGATGTTAGAATAGACACATGAATAAAAAACATAAAACTTTTCTGCAACAAATATGAGAAATTTATATTTGTTAGTATAAATTTACAAATGTAATTTAGAAGCAATTCTTCTGATTATCACAGAGAACAAGGAGTATTTACAAAGAGAAAATCAACATAATTTCTTTTCTTGGCATGGTGGTCAAGTTACAGAGAGGAAGAAAATCTAAGACCTCCAATCTCCTTCAGAAAACTTACTAGATTTGCCTGAATCAAGAATTCGTTGTTTCCCTAGCAGATGAATTTAATTAATTTTGAATAATTCTTGAAGATCTTACACTATGATTTTGGGATAGTTTAAAATTAATTGACTTTAAAATGCTATTATTAACTAGTGTTAATTGGGTCCTGAAAGATATTAGGAACTAGCAAAAAAGCAAGGAAAAGATTAAAAAGTAATGATTATAAGCTTGGAATGACTATCTCTTAGGAAGTACTAAGGTATTTCTACAGTTTACGAAGTAGTCATGAAGAGAAACCAGAATGACTAAGTACTATTGGAGATTCTGATCCAACAGAGAGATAAATAAACTTGGAGCATGTTCTTATGAAGTGCTTAGATTGTTTGTTTCTAAAGAGAAGAGCTAATGGACTTGAGAAATGTATAAGACTTGGAAGATTTATATTGAATGAGAGAAATGATACAACATAGAAACAAAGATCATACTGTTCCTAAAAAGGAACAAATAAAACAAACAATATAAAAACTACAGTCATGGTGCTATGCACTTATGCAGATCAATGTAAATATCTTTACTGAACATTGGAGTCAGGTCTTTTTAATAAGAAGCAACATTGTATTCAAAGAAAATGAATAAATAGGCAACAGTAAGGAGAAGGAGTAAAATAAGAACCAAGGCAGAGTTTTTCTACTACAAATGTCTCATAACAATGAATCTCAAGACATGGATGAGGAAGTTAAGCCTTCTGGAGAAATGCACTGATCAGCAAGGAAGACCCCAAGAAAACGTCCTACTGACAATTCATATGAACACAAATGATGCTGTGAAGAGTCAAAGTATCCATGGGTATAGGTCTGGGAGGTTAACTGAAGGCCGTGTAAGAGGAGGTTCTGTTCTTCATCATCATCGCTTTATTTGCAAAGGATTTTGGCACTAGATTCTGTTTTCTCCCACTTCTATGATAGTTCTTTGATTTACTGAAAATAGCTCAACTTTTACTTGTTTTTGCAGTTTTTTTTTTCTTTCAGTGTTGAGGTTAAACCCAGGGCCTTGTGAATGTTAGACATGTGTTTTTCCAATAAACTATACCCCCAAAATCTTTTTTTGTGTGTGTTTTATAATTATACTAAGAAAGTTTTAATGTTGTTCATACAGTTTTGTATGGTATACTTAGTGGAGAAGAATGAAACATTTACAAACAATCTCTTGAGGTAAAAAACTCTTATCATGATTAAATAATGGAATGATTTTTATTAAGTTATTTCATCTCTCTAAAACTTAGCTGTCATATAGTGACAATAATAACAGGACTTTCCTCACAGTGGTAGTGAAAGAAGTGAAAGAAAAATTCTCAATTACAAACACATAATAAATGTTCAACCAATGTTAATTTAATATCATTATTTCAGGCTTTGATAATAACAAAATTGTTAGATATATTTGAGAACTTGTTCTAACATCATTAGTGAGATCCAGCACACTATATGAGGATGCCATATAATAATTTGGATGATGGTCACCAAGGACAAACATGTCCCTACATGATCAACCTTATTGTATTTTATAATTTTAGATTTTAGTTATGGCTTTTAAAAAATGTCTTTTTTTAAATATCTTTATTTTATTTATTTATTTTTATGTGATGCTGAGAATTGAACCCAGGGCCTCGAAAGTGCTAGGCGAGCGCTCTACAGCCAAGCCACAACCCCAGCCCTTAGTTATGGCTTTTTGTAAAACTTTACACCCTTGCAGTTTCACCTGGTTCTGCACATTAAATCCTATTTTATATTGACAATAGAATTGTTAACTGTTGGTATTTACATACTTAAATGAGAGTGAGTATTTTCACTGGTAATTTTATGTTGCTATCAACTAACTTTGACTTATTTATTTTTTGATGTTGGGAATGCCTAACAGTATAACACATTAAAGATGCAACTACAGTTCAAACAACCAGCATATAGAAGCTGCAGTACGTGAATTGGACTCAGAGTTACTTGAGGGCAATGATTGGGCTCTGTCTAGAGCCTTGCACTGTGCCTTATGGAGTGGTAATTATTCATTCATTAATTCAGCTATGGAAACAGGTTACAGTTCTAATGAATGAGAAGAATATGGGACTGTTACAAAGTAAACTGCAGTGTGGGACTGTTCCACTGAGCAAGAAGTTGGAGGAAGGAAATAGATGATGTGTTCTGACACAGATCACCAAGCTGCCTCAGAAGCCAAACAAAGTAGCAATGGGAGAGTCAGTCTATAGACATCTGCTGAAAATCTCCTTCGGCAAAGTCACATCATCTGACAAATTTCTGACACATGTTATTGAAAATTCCATTCATCAAAGATAAAGGAAATGAATTATTTGGGAAACAGCTTTTCTGGACCTAATTCTAACCAACAAAGAATTGATTCATTAAGTGAGAGAAATCTGAATCCTGGAAGAAAATAGTTTAGTGGCCTGAAACTCCATAATAGGCCAGACTGGATAGTCATTGTTTTCACTATTATACATTTGGAACTATACATTCACATCCTGAGGTAATCACAGATAAATTTTTGGTACATTTTCTTCCAGTCCTTAAAAAAACCAATAATCAAACAAAAACCTTAGCAGCTTTATTTATATCAATTCCCAGTCATTTAAAAGTGTATCCATAAATATTTTAATTGACTACATGAACCATGTAATTTTATAATTTTTGTATTCAAATTTACAACATAAATATGCTTCCATTTAATTATATGTGATTAACCTAAAATAAATGGATGCTTAGCAATAAGCTTTATGGTTTAGAGAAAATTGTGACTGTCACTTCCACACCAATTCCATTTCTTCTTGCATATACTACAGCAATACTGTTTTTATGACATTGGTATCAATCCCAGCTATGGTAAAGCCCTGAGTGGTTTAGGATAATGTTTCTCAGAATATGATCTGATCTCGGGAGGCCAAATCTTCCTCAAAAACTTTTCTAGGGCTGTACAAGGTCAAAACTACTTCAAATCAATATTAGGAAACAGTCTGCCTCTTTCACTCTCATTCTCTGGTATGTGTGCAGAGCAGCTTTCCCTGAGGATGCAGATGGGTGCTGTCACCACACCTTTAACACAGAGCCAGGTCTGAAGAGGTATCTTCTGAGCAAGATATTAAGGACTTGCACCAAAATAGGAACCAATGTTATTTCTTTACTTGCTGGTTTTGCTTTAAAAATGAATTATCTTCTGTCTTCTTTTTTCCAGTACTAGAGAGTGAACCCAGCATCACTTTACCACTGAGTAATAACCCCGCCCCTTTTAAATTTTATTTTGAGTCAGGATCTTGTTAAGTTGCTGAGGATGGCCTTGAGCTGTGATTCTTCTCCCTTAGCCTCTCAAGTTGCTGGAATTACAGGCCTAAACCCCGGTGTCTGGCTTGAAAGAATATTTTGATTTTAATATGCACTAATGTTAACAAATGAAATAAAAAATATTTTTAAATATTTGGTTTAATTTCTATTACAGAAAAACTGATAGATTCATACAAAACCTTTTAGGATTTGACTTTGAAGAATTTTTAAGAATTAAAGGACATCCTAAAACAAATGTCTTATATGTTAATATAATCCTTTATCATATTGCCTGAAAACACTCTCTCTTATTTTGTAGGAAGACATTGGTTTAAAAAAAATAGAGAGACATAAACATATAAATACTTGTTTCAAATAAAAACTTAAAGTTTTGTATTATCTGATACTTGTTTTATTGTTTTTCACAATAACTGGTCATTCAAGCTTTGAATTCCATGGCCCTTTTGGATTAGAGCTATATTTATTTTTCTAATGTTTTAATCATTTCAATTTTTATACTTAATCATTTCAGGCACAAATATTATTGTATGGATTAAGAAAATAAGTACTTTATTACCCTAATATATATTGTTATGTGACATAAAAACTCAAAGAACTTATACTCTTTCCAAATAACCAAAATATTTACTTCTATTACTGTGCTGTTAATATTACTATTTTTGAGTAATAACTATAGATCAGAGGCAAATTCACTATATAAAAAAGGGATGGCCATATGCCTATGGCCCCATTGACTCAGGGGAGGCTGAGGCAGGGGGATTGCAAGTGTGAGGCTAACCTGGGTAACTTAGCAAAAGCCATGTTAAAAATTAATAAAAAAATTTAAAAAGGCTGGGAAGATAGCTCAGTGGTGCAATGCCCCTGGGTTCAATTCCAGTACAAAAAAAGAAGAAAGGGAAAGAAAAGGAAAGGGGAAAAAATGAAAAAGAAAACGGAAAATGGAAACAAAAAGAATCAAGAGTGACTTTTCAAACCAAAAGAAGTTAGTAAATTGAGACTAAAGTCTACAGGTCAGGCAAGCCCTGAGGACACAGAGAGACTGAAGAGTGAAGAAAAAAGAACAAGGATGGGGGTGGGGGAAGTAGAACTGTAGAGTTGTTTGCATTCTTTTAACCACAAGAATGAGGGCAGCAAAAAACACAGAATTCATTTGACCAAATACAGTTACAAGTCTTGATCAAAGCTCTACTCCCAGCTGCCCAGCAAAGCAAACCCTCTCCTACAATTATCTTGTGGCTACAGCACTATAAAGGGAATAAAAGGCACATGACAAATCATAATAATTAGAAGTAGCAACAAAAGTGATATAGGCAGTTCAACTCTGCATGGAGAACAGAGAGGTGTTTGGGTGGAATTTGCTCCACAGGAAAACATGACATCATGCCAAGTACAAATACATAAGAAAGTCTCATGTTAGGAAGGAAACCCCACATATATCAAGAGCTTGGAATCAGAAAAGTACTCTTTTGCTTCCCTATGGTTCAGAATAGTCTAGGTATGATGGCATTTGGTTTGTGCTTTCTGCATTTGTTATCATCATGCTCCACTTTATACTTGAAATAGATACTGAAAGAATTTAAGTAATTTTCTCAATGTCACAGAGCTTAAATTCATGATTCAAACCTGTTTTAGCGTCCAGAAGTTATTCCTAAGTCAACCCCTCACATTTGTAAAGATTTTTCTTTCCCAAACTGAATTTTACTATACTTTTATTCATTCCCTGGATATGCTTATTGGGTTTTTTAAATATTTTTGTTTATTAATTTATTTTTATGTAGTGCTGATGACGGAACCCAGTGCCCTACACATGTAAGGCAAGCACTCCACAACTGAGCTACAGTCCCAGCCCATGCACACTTTTATATGGTAACTTCTAGTTGTTCCTTATTTCTTTCTGTGACTTTGATGTGGTTTGTGCCCATAAGGTCCACGTGTGGAAGCTTGGTGCTCAATGTAGTGGTATTGAAAAGGTGAGAACCTTCAAGTGTGGGGCCTAGTGGGTGGGCTTTGTATTACTGGGTGTGCTGTCATTGGAAGGGAATAGTAGTCTTCCATGTTGAATTTTCATGAGAGCAAATTATTATATAAGCCTGAACCTTAGAGTAGTTTTGATTTGCCTTTGTCTACTAGAGATGTTGAACATTTTTTCATATATTGGTTGATTGAATGTATATCCACTTCTGAGAAATGTTTGTTCAGCTCCTTATCTCATTTGTTGATTAGATTTTTTTTCTTTTGTTTTGTTTTTTGGTGTTAAGTTTTTTTGAGTTCTTTATATATCCTGCAGATAGTTCTCTATCTGACATGCTTGTGGCAAAAAATTTGCTCCCAAAATGTAGGCTCTCTCTTCACCTCATTGATTATTTCTTTGGTGAGAAGAGAAGCATTTTAGTTTGAGCCTATTCCATTTATTAACTCTTGATTTTATTTCTTGCTACTTTAAGATTTCATCTCACTCCAGTCAGATTGGCAGATATTAAAAATACAGAGAGCAATAGATGTTGGTCAGGATGTGGGGGGAAAGGCACACTCATACATTGCTGGTGGGACTGCAAATTGGTGCAACCAATCTGGAAAGCAGATGGAGATTCCTTAGAAAACTTGGAATGAAACCACCATTTGAAACAGCTACCCCACTGGTTAGTCTATACCCAAAGGACTTAAAATCAGCATACTATAGTAACACACCCACATCAATATTTACAGCAGCTCAATTCACAATAGCTAAACTGTGGAAGCAACCTAGATGCCCTTCAATAGATAAATGGATAAAGAAACTGTGGAGATATATATATATATATATATATATATATATATATATATATACACACATACATATACACACAATGGAATATCCCTGAACATTAAAAGAGAATAAAATTATGGCATTCACAGGTAAATGGATGCAGTTGGAGAATATCATGCTAAATGAAGTAAGCCAATCCCCCAAAACTAAAGGCTGAATGTTCTTTCTGATACATGGATGCTGATTCATTAAGAGGGGGACATGGGAAAAATGGAGAAGATTTGATTTGGCAAAGGGGAGGGAGGGGGCATGGGAGCAGGAAAGGTGGTGGAATGAGATGGACATAATTACCCCATTACCCTAGGTACATTTATGACTGCACATATGGCACGACGCTACAATGTGTACAAGCAGAGAAATGAAAATTTGTGCTGCAATTGTGTACAATGAATTAAAATGCATTCTGCTGCCATATATACCTAATTAAAATAAATAAATTAATTTTTTTTAAAAGCCCTGAACTTAACCCTTGAGTTTTTCTGTTTCCTATCTTGGGATATGATTTCTTTCTCTCTCAGCTTCTCCCCACATCACTATCTGCCATTATGTGATTTAGCCAACAGGACCCAACTAGAACTATGCCCTTGAATCTCCAAAAATCTGGGCCACTTAACATAACCTCTTTTCTTTAGAATGTTAGTCTTTCTCAGATATTTTGTCATAGTAATACATAACTGAGTAATACATAATTCATTGTATTACATTTTAAAATAGGTTCACTTTATTTTTCTACAATAACTTCGGAAGCACTTTGACTTTATTCTTAAATAAATACATATTCAGCATATTTCAATTACAACCAAATTCAAACAGTATTCTATCATTGAGAACTATGCAGACATTATAAAAGATTTCTCTAAAAGTTTTATAATTTTTAAGAGATTGAATAAATAACACATCTATAAGCAGTAACATTAATTTGGCTCATATTTAAAATATTTTAAGTTGAATAAAATGATAACATTAACATTGTCATTTAAATTTGAGTAAATAAACATAATTATAAAAATTTTAACTAAAAGAATTAGAGACACCTCTGTTCAAGTAAATGATTTAGATATTATCCTTCACAACCAGATATAGCTCAGTTGGTAGAGTGCTTGCCTTGCATTCACAAAGCCATGGGTTCAATCCCCAGTACCACGAAAACAAAACAAACAAACAAAAAGAATTAATAGCTTGCTCATGGTGTTGGAGATCCTTCCTTTGAAGTATCATAGACAGATAGCTCATTCTTTTAAAATAAGCAAAACCTCAGAGATTCTTTCCCTTATATGTTATAAGGGAGATTGTTCTCCCTCAATTTTTGACTTCAATGTACCCTGTGATCTAATTTGATGAGTGAGCCAAAGAAGTATGTTGTAGAGTTTCATCTATAAAAATCTACTGTGAACCTAATAGCCACCCAGATGTGAAGTAGGCCCATGGAATATTCTTTCAACTAGTATAGAAATATATCACTTCATTATAAAGCTGAAAATCCAGGGAAGAAATTTTAAAAAACTAAAAAAATAATTTTATGTGTGATAAACAGTTCAAGAGTATAATCTAAAATGGTAAGTAATAATGGCATGATCAATAATCTTTTACAAATACAATAATTCCCCCATTTTTGTACTCTGTTATGATCAGTAATGTTTCTGAGAAAACTGCCACAGCAGAAAATGAATCCTTGCTGTCTAGTTATCCACTCAACCTTGATTCTGTAGTTTATGACCATGGTTTATACCCAATAAAGCAAAAAACACGGACCACATATTCTTTTGGCCTCAGTAGGTACATTCTAAGGCAGCATTATCTAAGGCTCCCACAGGAGATTCATTCAGTTCATCTATGAACAACAGCTGAGAAAAGGCCTAGCTCAGCACTAAAATCCACTTGTCATTTTCTGCAGCACTTTAATGTAATGATCATATTAGTAAGTAAATTGCTATTCCCAAACCAACCATAAGAAAAGAGTAGTTCAAATTTAGGAACTTAGTTATGTGCAGTTTTTCATTGTGCTCTCACTTGATTTTGTAGACAAGAAACTTGAGAATTTGTTCTAAACAATTCAAAGTTCTATTAATTAACATATAACTCATTTAATCTTAAGAATTCAAATTTAGTTTTTGAACAAATTGAGGTTCTGGGAATTTTGCAAATTGCCCAGGGTATTGATAATGTCTCTGTGAAATATAATTATGAATCTTCTAACCCTGATCTTTTCTATTTCTCTCCATTTGACTCTGGGTTCACAGGATAGATCAAGTAATAGCCAATATTCCTTTAGAAATTTGGGATGAAGTGGAATTAAGAAACTTTTTAATAACAAATGAATCTATATGTTATGTATGTAACCATCAACTATGGATATGTATCCATAATTCATTCTCTATCTTTAATTTCCCATCCTAAAGAAGCAGGCCAATTAATGCTACTTGGTTCATTTCAGGTTATATAAAATTGCTTTTAAAGGAAATGTTCTTACACTGTGTCTGTGAACCTTATAAACTGTTCTATATAATCTATGTCTAGGTTTTTAAGAATCCTAAAAGGTATTTAAAGAGCTAAAGTATGTGAATAATTGAAACAAATCTTCAAAAAAATAACTGTCAAATAATAGCATAATAATAACTGTCCAAAACTTCTCTGGATATTTGAAAGGTAGATTGGCTACAGATGCTCAGATGACATGGTGATTTAGTCTAGTTATATTTAGTTCTTCTATTTATTTCAGAGAAGAATGGATATGAGTTGGGGCTTAGTAAGAGTCTATGGTATACACAGGACGTGTGGAAAGGAAATATTTTGGATAGGAAAAGTACAGTGCAGAAAGGTATGTGAGTGAGAGAGGATGAGGCACATTTGGAATAATGAGTGAAATATGCATATGCAGGTAGAGAGCCATGAAGGTTGGAAATGAGGGCCGAAATCAAACTGTGAAAAATTTTAGAGAGTAAGCTAAAGAAATTGTATTTAATTCTTTGGGAGTCCGAAAGTTTCTTAGCCAAATCTACAATTTTGTTTCTTAAAAGGATCTCAAAATCTTAGGTTTATAAAATATTGGGCTTTCTGAGCAATGCATTAATTAAATGAATAGTAATTTTACATATACCCTATTCTAGGCACAAAAGTTAAAAAAAATAACTAAGGTAGATTTAATGCTCCCCCAGAAGTTGTAAATATAGCATAAAATATCTAAGCTTACTTTATATATAATAACCCACGGTACTCTTAAAAGTAGTTTATAAAGTCAAAATATCTATTTTTTATTCATGACTGTAAAAACAGTGTACAAATTAATTCACTGTATATGTGGATTTTACTCACCAGAACAGTGACCTTCTAACCAGGACCTAGTAATTTTTCATGATATGTAATCCCTTTTCTGTGTCAACCCAATAGAAAGTGACCTGCATTTCAAAACCATTTATGGATATAAATCATTATCATCTGTAGGCGAGTTGCAATTAAAAGCATGTAATTTATCTTTGTAATGAGAGTTACAAGGATAAAATTCACTTTAAAAATCAAGGCAGCTATTTTATTCATCTCTTAAAAATCATATCAGTAGGTCAGAACTATTGTTTGGGTACAAGGGATTGAACTCAGGGGCACTTGGCCACTGAGCCACCTCCCCAGCCCTGTTTTGTATATTATTTAGAGACAGGATCTCACTGAGTTGTACCTCACTTTTGTTGAGGTTGGCTTTGAACTCACAATCCTCCTGCCTCAGCCTCCCAAGCTGTTGGGATTACAGGCATGTGCCACCACTCCTGGCTAGATTTTATATTTATAAAATATAATTCAGTATAGATTTTCTTTCAAATATTTTTCATTTATAGTTTTCAAAGATAGCTTTCATTTTTTAAAGTTAATGTCTTTCAAATATTAAACCAGCCCTAAAACTTCAGATACAATTAGAGTACAGTTAATTTATCACATTGAGAATATTATTACGTTTTGACTGAAAACAGTAATGCCATTTTGTCATAATTGAATTAAAATAGAGATCATGAATAAAGAAATGGACTTATAAAATACACAAACCTGTATTTGGAGTCTAGGCAAAAACAAAAACCAACTCAAATCCAAACATTTTACTAGTTTAGTATGCTAGAAACATTTATTAGAAAAAAATGTATTTTAATATCCTGTATTCTATAAAGACTTATTTTAAGGGGATTTTTGCCAAATGTGCATTATCATTTTTTCTTTGAAATCAAGTAGAAAAATTATTTTTATTCAATCCAGAAGTGAATACTGTGCTATTGAAAGTGACTCTGGTGTTTATGGTACTTTGTTCATCAATTTCATGACCCCAGGTGACAAAAATGAAGACAATAATACTTATCATTATTTCATGGAATAAACTGAAATACTGAGAAGCTGCAGAGGTGGGATAAAAGAGCCTTGTCTTTCAGAACTTAGATTAGGCAGTCTTTTAAAGAAATATCCTACTTAATACCTTAATTATGTAGACCAGAGAAGACAATAAATTTGTTTCTAGCATATGAAAATGTCAATTTATTCGTTCAAAACCTATAGCTTGATCATCTAGTATATGCCAGGTAGTAATCTAATTGTTGTAGATAAAATGGTGAGCAGCAACAACAGAAAAGACACTTAATCCACAGATTTGTCATTCTTTTTAAGTGATGACTGATACTAAACAAACGACCAAATAAACTTCACATACAATACTAAGTAGTGATTGGCACTGTGATGACAATATGGAGTGAGTGGGCTGGATGATGTAGACATATTTCCTATAGGCTGGTCAGGAAAGACTTGTCTAAGGACATGGTGAGGTGTGATGGGAGGTGAGATGTGAGCAAGGCTGACGTGTGGTAGAACATTTCCTGTCATGTTCAAGGAGCAACAAAGAGGCAGGCAGTTGCGGCAGAGAGTCAGCAAGAGGAGTGGTCAAAATACAGAGGTTACAAAAAGGAATTGTTTGGATCTTATCTCAAATAGTAAGATAGCATTTTATTAGTTATGATCATCTTTATTATTCACAATTGGGGAATAGAACTCAGAGACAGCTTTTAGAAAATTGTAATTTACAAACTTAGCCCCATTTATATCTCATTATTTTAGTTAATTAATTCTATCTTCACTAATAGAAAATAACAAGTTCTATCACTGCTCTGTAAATTGGTAATTTTATAATAAGTAATTGGTAACATAGTATTTTTGTGAGCTTTTCCATCACTGTGACCAAAATACCTGATAAGAACAACTTAGAGGAAGAAACATCTATTTGTGGTTCACAGTTTCAGAGGCCTTATCTCATTGATAGCTAGTCTGTTGCTTTAGACCCCAGGTGAGGCAGTGCAGATCATGATAGGGTCAGGAAGCAGAGATAAAGAGAAGAAGAGTCCATAGGGAAGATGCACCCTTCTAGGGCATGCCCCCAGTGACTGACCCCCTCCAGTCATGCTCCACTTTCCTATAGTTACCACACAGGCAGTATACTCAAACTAGGAATCTAAACAGGGACCAACCACATTACCCCTTAGCATTTTGATATTAATAAAGGAATTTTTAAGGGACATTTCTCCCTTAAACCCTAACATAGAATATTACTTTTTCAGATGATGAAAGATCAACAGTCTGAATTGATTTCGAAATGCTGCTAGGTTAAGGCTGAACTTGATATTTAAAGGATTCCTAAACTTTGGTCAAGTTGAAAAGCCATCTCAGGTGGGAAAGGTAATTGAAAGAACAAAGGTGAGGATGTATACTGCCCATGGAAGGGTGGGTATCATGAATAGGGTAGTTTGATTGAAGCATAGAATCTTAGGGACTTAAGTAGAAGATAACCTTAGATAAGTAGTTTGTAGTCCAATTTTAGAGAAACTGGAATGGCAAGATGAGGCAGTAGTAACTTATTTTTAGGCAAAGGAAGATGATGCCAATTTTGAGTTTAAACAGGCCAGTTTAGGAATGTATAAGGATTAGATGAATAATGTATGTGAAGTACATTTCAAAAACTTCTTCTCCACGTGGTAGTTTGCATGTTCCATAGCTCCAAAACCTCAGAAATGTGTGTATAACAGACCAATACCTTATATTCCAAGGTGTAAATCTACCAGATTTTCATGGTTCAAGAGATCTCCTAAATAAAATATGGAATATTTATGGAAATCATAAATAAACTATAATTTTTGTATAAGATAGAGAATATAGGCCTTAAATATAATTAAAAATTATTAAAAAGAAAAAAATAAACCTTCTTTCTCTGTGGAATTTTTTAGCCAAGTGTCAACCATAGTTTGCCTTATTTTCTCAATTCTTCCTTTCCATTGTAGATACTTCTATTTCAAGGTATTAAATAACACATCATTTTATTTAGGCATATAAAATATAAATAGAGATATATACATATTTTGCCATATACATATACACAAAACCATGTAACTCTTATATATATTTCATTACTTATACTAAGACAAGCCATATAATCAGGAAACAATTATTATTTGAATTTGGATATACATCCATATCTCCATATACATCCTCATTTTATAGGAGACAAATGGATTCATAGATACAAAGTTGTAGGACATGAAGTTTCTTTAGTTGATAAAAGAAGAGACACACACAAAAAAGACTATATAAACTGCAAGCTAATGTATCATTCTCCTAGGCAGAAGTACAGCGCCCGGTTTCCCCAAATTTCTCCATGGTAACAATAGCAATAAACTATACTACCTAAACAGGTGAAAGATAAATAGAGTTGGTAGATAGGTAGGAAGGTAGAGAGATGGATGGATAGTTAGAGACAGATGATAGGTTTAAATACATATGGGAGGTACATAAGTACAAGTTACATTTTACATGTGTATATATCCTATTACACACACATGCACACATATATACATATTATCGCAAATATGTCTTTCATAAGTTTTCCAAATTTGCAGTTTTTACAGGGGAATTATGAAGTGGTGCTTGGTGGAAACTCTTTCCACTAATATTTTCTTCCCTTCTCATCTCATCCATTCAGAAACTTGTTACAGAATCATATATGCATCTATGCTATCAATGTTAATGTTATTGTTGGGCAATGTATAATATGTCCCAGAGAATTTTATTGATGCCATGGAATTTGGGAGACAGAGACAGATGAGATATTTAGGGCAAATAGAATTTGAACAATTATCTTTAAATTTTTTAAATGTAATTTTACTTTGGATTAAAATATACTAATTATACACATTAATGAGGCAACACTGTGATATTTTTAACATCAAATGCCAGGGTATATCTTAGTAATATTCAGAATTGATCATTATTTTTAGTTTTTGATACAGAATACTTGGATTGTGTTATAAAAAGTAATCCTCTACCATAAAATTTTGAATTTTCATGTGAAATTCAATAAGTATTAAGGTCTTAATTGTTAAGATTATAGCATCAATAAAATATGAAACCATGTAACTGTTATATTTTATTACTTATGCTAAGACAAGCCATATAATCAGGAAACAATTATAATGTGAATTTGAAAAAATAAGGCAAATGGTTGACTACATTTTTCACCTTGCTATTAAGCTGTTATTTTGAAGACTTTGGCTATAATAATATAAAAATGTTAATAATCTCCTTAAAATTATTTAGGTTCCACTTAATGTAAAACACTGAGCAGAGTCACCTGCCATTAGAAATGACATTTTCTCCCCCTTACCTGCTGAAGGGCCTTTTGTTGAGAAGTACCTCCTTTTGTTACTTTACAGCTTGTCCCATGGATTATGCGTTAAAATATCCTGAAAAGCAAAGCAAACAAAAACCTTCTTTTATATCTGACCTTTACAAAAACCTAAACTTTCTTAGTAAACTGGCTTAAAAAAAGAACATTCCTTCCCAGCTGGTGAGCTCTTCTATGGCACCTTAGAAACAGTGGTCTATTTCTCATGCATCGCTAAACCCAGTGTTCTCTCATCACTAGCCACTCAAAGCACTCTTATCTCCCTCACTTCTTCCCAAATTGGATTCTTAGAGATTATTTCCATTATTTGTGTGTGCAAATTTGGCTCATGTCTTCTCACTCTCTATTTAGCTGTCTTATCTTTTTAGACAAAATCTGTTCACCCCCTCAGCTGCTTCAGACATTTCCGGCTTTCTATCTTCAGTCATCCTCCTGGTCTGTGAGTCCGTCCTCCAATTTCTGCTTAACTCACTGTGAGTGAGTAATAGTTACCTTAGTATCTGGTTCCCCAGCAAACAAGCTGTTTTTCTTACAGACAATTACTCTCAAATGTTCCCCTTATACTATAAGGTTAAGGTTTGGTTTCTTGGCACAAGTTAAATAGGAATTCTAGATTCTACAATTTTCATGCTAATGTGACACAGCAGCTTCGGATTCAGCGGCTGTGGCATGAGGTTGAGTGGGTGGATATAGTGGTGACTAGTCCAATGAGTCACTGCCTGAGAGGTTTTAGTGCTGAAAACTGAACCTAGAGAGACACATGAGAGGCTCTTAAAGAATCTGAGCAATATCATTTCATAGGAAGAAATAACCTGACCAGAAAGTCTGCATCAACCCACCTTCCCTTGGGAAATTGAGTTGCATTGCATCCTATGATCAAATAATTTAGAGTATAGGTTGAAATTTTAATTGGAGAAAAAAAAGAATATATTTTCAAATAAAAATGCAGTTGTTTTGGTGGTAGGCTACTCTGTCCCCAGTTCTTCCCTCCTTCTTATCTTCATGTTCTTTATCTTTTCAGTTCTTCCCACAAAGGGGAAGATCTTATTTCTCACTCTTTAGCTACCAATTTGATACAACAGAATGAGACAAAAGTTACAGTGTGCCCACTGCGAGCCAAGGCCTCAAAAGGAATGTTGTGTTTCCATTTGTTTTCTTGAGTTTCTGATCTAGCCAGAAGATGGATATGCTTAGGCTAACCATATGGTCCTCAAAAAGTCATGAGAAATATGTGTGATGCAGAAGCCCTGGTCAAACTTCCCAGCTCACCCCAGACCAGGTCAGTAACCCAGTTAACCTGAAGAAGCCAAAATGAACTTGTATCAAATGAACCCAGCTGTCTGAGCTGAGGGTTGTTTTAAAACCATCAGATTTACAATGGCTTGTTATGGCACGTCAGCTAATTAATAAACCTGGAGAACAATTTCTCAAATAACAAGAAATTAGTTATTTACAAGTTTACCTAAATTCTTACTTCATTATAATTATATGAACATACTTCTGACGATTCTTCTCTTAGAGAATATTTATTACCATTATAAGAAAAATGAGGAATAGGATCAATGACCTTGTATTATGATCTAATAAAAGATATTTACTAAAATGATATAAAATCAACATTGGCTCATTAAAATCTTCATTATATAATAATTTATCAGTAAAATTAATTTCTTGAATGATGTTTTTGAATTACTGAAAAAGTTCTAAATTTATCTATTAACCTCCAAATGCAGACTGTATATCATGGTAGCTAAGAATAGAACTGGAATCATACAACCATGGATATAAGCACAAATTTGCTATTCATAGGCTAATTGTCCTTGGAAAATAATTAAAGTTTTCTGTGATTCAGGTTTTTATTTCAAAGGAAGATATTAATAGTAGCATTTAATTATTTATATGGTGCAAATCCAGTTCTTTGCACAGTACAATGCAAATAAAAGTAAGCATTATTATTGTCAAAGAAAGTTTCAATTAAATTCATTAGTATGCACAGTTTATCCCTATTTTTCATCTTATCTTTTAAAAAGTAAGTAGTTGTTGAAATTTTCCCTATAGGGAAAAGTTCATCCAGGTAGTCCTCAAGGTTGAAGAAAGAGCCTGAGTAAAACTGTCACAGAGAAAGTATAATCAAGAAGGCCTGGGTATGAGATCAGGGGAGAGTAAGGAGCTTCAGGCAGCATCACATGGGCAGTACCTGAGAGAAGAAAAACTGTAAATACAGAATGAAACTCATACAAACTTTAAGACACTATATTGCCACTGGGGACAAAAACCAATAGTAGAATTCTTAAAGGTACTATGTATTGATGTATATATTTTTAGCCCCAAAGTTCCATTCCAAGGAGTTCCTTCAAGTAGTAACAATAAGATTGTATGCAAAGACATCCTTGTGGATGTGTACAGCAGTACTGCTAATAAAAGTGGAAATGGAAAACATGCATATCCTTTAAAAAGGCATATCATTAGAAAATATTAATATTTCACTTAAGATGTATACATACTAAATACATATATTTCTTATTTATTTTAGGAATGCATGCATATGTTTGTGTATATATATATCTATATTACTTATACATATATATGCATGTGTGAATGACTGACAGTATATAAAACATTACTCCATAATATATTATTAAGAATAAAATTATAAAATTGTATTTAATATAGTCTTAAATATTATACATGAATGTGTATTTGGGTATGAATATGTACAACAGCATGTTTCAAAGAACAATGACTAAGTTACTAAAAACTACCTCTGGTATAGAGGCATTTCACTTATTTTCCCATTTTCATATTTATTTGCAATTATAATTGTATTAAAATAATCCTTTAGAAATGTCCTATCAGAAAAATCACAATGATCTAATTAAAATATATCTAAGCATATTATATTAACACAGAAGTGTTTGACTTAATGCAAAAATCAAAACAGCAAACTTCCAATAATTGGACTAATGAACTGATAGCTTCATATGGGTGATACTAGGTAAATGTGGTAGAAGTGATTGTTTTTAAAGTACACTGACAGTGTATAAGGAAGCAGGAAAAAAAAAGTGTACTTGTGAGATCAATGAGACTGGACTAGCCACTCCATTATAGAATCTGCAAATGACAGAATTATATCTACTATGGCTCCTTGTCTGTAATCCTGGGGAAATAACACAAATTTTTGCAATATGAACAAGTTCTTTAAATCAGACATTTTGAGGGGAAAAGCAACATCACTGAGGTTATTATGGGTGGTAAATACCAAGCTACATTGTTCAAATATGCCACTTTGTTCATCAAATGGGCAAGAAATAAACTTTTTAACAGTTAAGAGTTTATAACTAATAGTGTTAATTTACATTTCTATTGTTTATATCTCTAAAACTTGTCTAGTACACTTAAGTATATACATTAGAGATGAAGTATATTTATGGGAAAAGTCTGTTGTCATCAAGAAAAAAAAAATATTTTTCAGAATGAATTGTCTGCATTGATCAAATTCAAGAGTGAAATTCCAAAGAATTGAGTAAACTCCCCATGAGAGATTATGTTCAACACGCACTCTACTGGATTCATCTACCAAACATATGAACATAATTGTATCTATTTATAAGAACAAAGCTTGGATTTGAGGAAGTGGTCTGGTCTTGAAAAATATTCCCTAAATCACCAGCTATTCCAAAACTAGAATGAAATGATGAAACTGAAGCATAGGAAAAAAATTAAGCTCTATGCTAATCAAAATTAAAATGGGAAAACCCATTCAATTTTGTAACCAATAAACTTCAAAGTACTGGTGGCTTTTCTCTTCATATTTTATTGCTCACAGTATTTTCTAATTAGGCACAATTTGTAAGAAGGAAGGCAAAAACACTGGCAGCATGACTCACACACAATTGCTAAAAACATAAATTAGATTTTTTTGGCAACTAATTTGGGGCTATTTTGATTCAAATGTTAAAAATGTAAATGAAAGTTATCAGTTTGGAATGAGACTGAATTTAACACATTAGACTTCAAAAATCTTATTTCTTGTACATGGCATTATGAGAAATTTCATGGTAGGTTTTATGTGCAATCAGAATATTTAGTCCAACATGTTTCCAAATAAATGAGACTGATTTGAAATATGCTTTCATTATTTACATTATAACAAAAATCATAAAGATGATACAACAAATGGAAATGAAGGGATATTTTCTTACAATGAAAATATTTAAACGGTTATTATTTCATTGATCCAGATGATTTTAATGCAATAAAAATGTACATTGTCCCAGGTACAGTGGAAGACATAAAAGAAGGATAAATGTGAATCACTCCTATGATATGTTCACAATACAGCTTAGCAACATAATTAATTTGGACGAGCTCTTTATGAATGACCCTTCAGGGTTCCCCTATATGGTATGGACCACGGAAAAACTTTTCGAGTGCTCTTCAGAGACGACCAGGGTTTGCTCAAACTATCAATTTACAAATGCATTTTGGGCAAGCATGAAAGAAGGGTGAGGCCACTTCAATAGAAGCCATCAAGAAATTCAGGAAAATAAAATGGATTTAGTATGAGTGTCAAGTTTCTACTGCTACTGTGAAAAACTAATAAAGCATTATTGGTTAAACACAACACAAATATACTATGTTGCCATTCTACAGGTAAGAAGTTAAGGTGTTAGCAGGACTGAGTTCCTCAGAGGAGGCTCTGGGGGAGAATTCATTCCCTTGGATTTTTCAGTTCCCAAAGTCTCTCTCTGGTCCTCATATGATGCCTACATTTCAGGACAAGCACCAAGAAACTGAATCTTTCACACAAGCCCATCTCTTCCTGAACACTGCTAGAAAATGTTCTTTCCTTTTAAGAACTCATGTGAATAGATAGGATTTACTTGGATAATCCAGGATGATCTATCCATGCCTAAGAACTTAAGTTTAATTACAAAGTAACATCCAAAGTTCAGTAAATTTTTTTTGATGATCAGTAAGTTTGAAAAAAGATAATTTACAAAAAGATATAGCGATATTAACATTTCTCAAATTCATTTTTAACATTTTACTTCTAAGTAATAACTGTAGCAAATTTACACTAGAAATAGTGAGAATTTAATCACTGATGCAGATAATTTTAGTCCTTAGGTAACAGAGGAAGAGGTCTAATTATAATTTATTCAAATGAGCCATAAACTGTGATCAAATAGAACAGATTGTCATATAACCTTTGATGATATAGAAAAAAATCTTAACTAATTTATAGAAAAAGAAATGGAAAAATATCTTACAAGTTATTTTGTCCTATACAATGCATTTGTGGAAAGTCCACTGACATCATAAATAAGAAAATATTTCTGTATTGAAATCTGCTCTTAGAATAATTTAAAGAGAAATTTTTCATAAATTTACCTCCTCACTGACTTTGTACGTTCAGCTCTTTAAGCTTTAAGAAAAATAATTACATTTGTAAAAGCTTAGTATTAAATACTATCATTAATTATTTAAGACATAAGTCTCCTCTTTTGCCTGGGCCTCACAGGTTTGGCTAAAGCTCAGGTTTACTCCCTTCCTTGTCAGTCAATTTAGGATATTTGGAAACCTCATTAATCATTTCTGGTAGGGTACTTCTAGGACACAACTGTCTCAATTACAAATAGGGTCATATGAAAGTTAATGAGTCCTTTAAATAACTCATTGGTTCCTTGTTCCATTTATTTTTGTGAAGGTATTGAGGCAGGGATCACTTTTCTATGACACCAGAAAATTTAAAAATAATCATCTGTGGTTTTCACGTAATTTTGACTTTGTTAAACATGTTAAACTTTATTTTAGGTCTATGTATCAAAGCATTTTCAGCCTAAGAAAGAACAGTTCTAGCATAGTAACATGTAAACAGTAGAAGAGAGATCATAATAATATGTAAAAATAAAACTGATCAAACATATATTTGTTAAGAGTACTAGTCAAACATGCTATTCAGCCTGAACACAAAAAGCAGTATTTTTTTTCCTATAATTTACATTAAAGATGGTAACAGTGGTATGTGAGCCAAGAAAGGCAAGGCTATGTGGTGACAACAATAAAATCTCAGAGGCTTAACACAACAAAAGTTTATTTCTCATTCAAACAAATACACTGTGCCTTGCAGAGCCCCATGACATTCTAGGCCACTATGCTCTGTGCAGTAACTCAGTGATACAGACTGCTTCACCCTGAGACTGCATCATCTCAACACAGGCCTTCGTTGCCAAGTTAAGGAAAGAGAGCGATTACAGAGACAAATATAAGTCAATCTCTCCTGACCTGAAAGTTACACGTGTCACTTCTGCTCACTTTTGTTGACAGAGCAAGTTTTGGCCCTGTAAATCAGATCCGATCAAATGCAGAGGAGTAATGGAGTAGTGGGGAAATATAATTTGGGTACTGTCTCTTGTCACCAAATATCCTTTGTTTTCATTAATCTACAAAGAAACAAACTCAACAAACTATTCTCTAAATTAAAACAACCTAAAGGATGAATCCATTCCATGCTTCAGTTTCACCCAGAACTCTGGCTAATGTATGAGCATCTCATGCATATGTCACCACTCTTTATTGGGACATATAAACTGAAAAAAACAAGAAACCCCCTTCTCCCCCGGACACACAATAAACATGAATAATCTAAACATTCATCAAAATGAACAGAAATAGAACAGACACCATTTGAAGAGGGGAAGAAGGAGAAACACACAGAAGACCCTAGTCTGTAGACATTTTCCTTCTGATGAGAAGGCAATCTGGCAGGTCCTGAAGTAGGACTGAAGAATGTTGATCCATGGAATTTAGATCCTTCCCTTGGAGAAGTAAGAGTCTACTGTTCTTTATGTATCCCGGTTTCATTTTTAAGAATGCTTTTTGCTTTTTCTTTATCATTATGTTTGTTGTACCTACGAGAAGTGGGTGGTATGGAATATTCTCTACTTGGAATCCCAGGACCTTTGCCAGTCACAGAATCTTAGAGGATTTAGAGTCACTTTAAGTATATAACAATCTTTTTTTTTTTTTTTTAAGGATGTCAAAGTCATACCTTTTTTTTTTTGCCAGTACAAGTGTCAAGTACCCAGTAAACTTTAATTTCAGTCTTCTCCATGTTCATGGAACATACCCAGATCATTCTATCTTATTCAGTTCTTCTCTTTCATTCTCTCAATGTAACAGGGTTGCAAAGAAATTGTTTGAATTTCCCAGGAAAACCACATTTAATCTGATCCCTCTTTTTTTTAAAAAAATATTTTTTAATTGTAGTTGGACACAATACCTTTATTTTGTTTATTTATTTTTATGTAGTGCTGAGAATCAAACCCAGGGCCTTGCACGTGCTAGGCAAGTGCTCTACTGCTGAGCCATAACCCCAGCCCCTAATCTGATCTTTCTTTTAAATCATTATACCAAATTCTTGAGAGCCACATTCTTAACCTATTCTTTACTTTGACTCAATGTAATCAATGTGGAAAATATTACCATATAATTCCACATTAATATTTAAGACTTTTTCACATTTATCGTTTGTTAGGTCATGCAGCAATTTTGTTCCAACACAGAAAGTCTCAGGATTTGGATATCTCTACCTCTTTTACTTCTACTTTCAAACTGGTCAGTTCTATTCTAAGCCTGTTTTTTCATATTATACCTTGCCAAATATACTTTATTT
>NW_026000142.1:33791911-33803282 GCF_001458135.2 Marmota marmota marmota
TGGTGGCTCCATTCCCAGCTTTCCAAGAAATCTCCATACTGCTTTCCAAATTGGCTGCACCAATCTGCAGTCCCACCAGCAATGTACAAGTGTACCCTTTTCCCCACATCCTCGCCAGCACTTGTTGTTGTTTGACTTCCTAATGGCTGCCAATCTTACTGGAGTGAGATGGTATCTTAGGGTGGTTTTGATTTGCATTTCTCTGACAGCTAGAGATGTTGAGCAGCCAAATATACTTTATAACAAATCATACATATTAACATTCAGGATTCAAATCAAAATCACAAATTTGTTAGATGCATGACCTGTTATGTTACTCTAAGGTTTTGTACGGTAGGGGATGAATCTATATTTTAAAAGCCTGTAATATCAGCCCTCTTTGTGCTGACCTATCACAGGATCACTCAGACAATGCCAAATATACAAGGTTTTCTAAACAACCTATTACTTCAGATTCCAAATTCTATATTGACCAAGAAAGGCTGCAATAGAAAGAAACAAAATTGCTCACACATCAATGCTCAATGTAACAAAGGATAATTTCTGATTCATTCCAAATTCATGATATATTTGGGCAACTTTTAGAGCACTGTTTCCCCTAAAACAATTCAATAATTAATAATTCAGATACTTTTGAGGTACAATAGAGGAAATAAAAAAAAAGTAGAAAAGAAACATAAAGGAAGGACAAGGAAATAAGATTTTAATTCAGAAGTTCTGCCTACTTTTCTAGACCTGTCACTCCCAAATTTTCAGAAAATCTGTACATCTACCTATGCTATATTAATTAGCATACCTCTCATTAATAAAGTAAAAAGAGATAAGATATTTAGAGAAACCTATAACTTAGGGGATTTCCCAATGCTATCCATTGATCAGATAATGAAGACCACATTAGCCTAAGGATTCAGAGATTGACTGACCACCAAGCCTGTCATGAGATCATTAGATTGACATCATTCCTACATTCCTTCCCAAACCCACCACTTGAGAAAATCCCTTTAAAAGAGGAGACAGTAATCCACCCCACAACATCGAGTGCATTTCTCATTCTGCAGATGGTCCACATTTTCTCTTGAATGTATACTTTTTTGCTTGCTTTAACCCCAAAGTCATCTCTCTTTTGAAATGCAGGCATTCTCCCTTAAATGTGTATCTACTTTCCCAAATAAATCCCTGTTCACACATCTGACTGGCACATGCTGAAATTCTTTCCCCTTATGTAAGCCAAGAATCCTACTCTTCCTGAGTTGAGTTCCTGCTTCTCTCCAGGGACTGCTTGAACCACTCTTTGGAGGTCCCTCTTGTACCTTGACACTTTGAGGTTTGTGGTTGCTATGGTTTAGATATTGAGTGCTCCCCAAAAGCACATGTGTGAGACCATGAAACAAATTTTAGAGGCAAACTGATTGACAGCATTGACATAATCTCTGTGTTAATCCACTTGAATGGTTTAACTGGGTGGTAACTGTATGCAGGTAATGTGTGACTGGAGGAGTTGGGTTATTTGGGGTCTGCCTTTGGGGTATATATTTTGTCCCTGGAGAATGGATCAAGTTCTCTCTCTGCTCCCTGCTGCATGCCCTGAGCTACTTTCCTCCACCACACTCTTTTGCTATGATGTTCTGCTTCACCTCTAGTCCAGAGCAATGGAATCAGCTGTCTATGGACTGTGAACTCTGTGAACTGTGAGACCCAAAATAAACTCTAAAACTGTGAGACCCAAAATAAGCCCCAAATCTCCTCTAATTGTTCTTTTCAGGTCTTTTGGTTACAGTGGTCACTACCATAGGCAAAGAGAGAAACTAAAGAAGGATCACAGAGATTTTTATCATTATCAGCCAGAAAATGAACACACAATATGTCTTTCCTCACTTTAAAATAGTTAACGAGGTTCAAACTAGTTTCAATGGAATCCAGAAATGTAAGGAATAATAATATAATTTTCAGTGAGCTTTACAGAAGAGGATTATACCCCATATACCATTTCCCTAAATATTTACAGAAATAACACTATAAAATATATATCTATTTTAAAGTAGAACATTGTAAATAACAAAATCTCAAATGGAAAAAAAATAGAAAATATATTTGAAAAGTTAAGAATGCTGGTTTATTATTAGAGGTTAAATAGGATAATTTTAACAAAATACCAGATATATATGAAGTATATCATGTATGTTGACATTAATTTTGAAACACATTGCATTTATATTTTTTCTACTTCCATACAAATAATGTAGATATTGAAGTCACAATTTTCTATTGAGATCAAATATTAGTAGAATTCTGTCATAATAATCTTCTTATTTTGCCATTGGAAAAAAAATAAAATAAAATTTTGCTTGAAAAACTTCAAATTTAACTGGCTAACCAGAATTAATTTTAAATGATCTGGAAATTACAACACATGGTGTGACAACCATGACAAGTTAACTATTAATTAAGGGGAAGAGAGATGGTGATGGAGAGGTGACAAGGTTAAGAGAAGGGTGGAATAAATTTAATGACCCACCAAATATTTAATTTTGTTTGAATAAAATGTAACAGTAATTTTGATTAATTAATAGACAACATGGCTTCCTAACATTTTATTTTAATACATTACTGTTATTTCTTGCTTAATCTCTTTTTATTGGAAACATTTGATAAATGACACAGATATAGAGAGTTCTGCTCTAGTTCTAATCAGATAAAATGAGTTTCAACTTTGAATCTGATCCATAGTCTGGCTCTTTTATAGCTGTCCTGACTTCTAAAGAAACAGAGTTATTTAAAAACAGAAACTGTTGAGAACACGGACATGTTTGACATTTTAAAACTCTACATTTCTTTGATCTTACCAAACAATTTGCATATATATCAACATAAAGAAGGCTCACATCTGCCACAAAAGGCATGTTTACAATCATTTTAATGATACCATTAGAAGTTACTCTTCAGGGCTTCCCATTCCAGGCTGGTATATAAAAAACATGGGAGATAAGTTTACCACCTGTGCACAAAAGGTAATAACCTATTTAAAGGAATCATGCTAAATACATATACAAGATAGAACTCACATTAAAAACAAAGTAGTTTGTGATGGAGAAATACCTGTACTCTGGGGGAAGAAAGAGGAAAAAAAAAAAAAAAGGAGAAACAATGAACAGACTTTTCCTGATCTCAAAACATTTGAATCTCAGTGTCTCTGGAAAAGTCTGTTAGTTGGCAGGTAGGATCTTAACTCAAGTAAGAAATCTGAGCTTAAAAAGCTTTTCCAAAATATTTACCTGGCTCTTAAGCTGTCCTGGATTTAGATGTTTTCAGGGAAGTTGGTAGTTAAGTAACCATAACCTCATTGCTTCTATACTTCTCTTTCAAGAGGAATGGAAATTATTGTATGCTTTTTGAAGACTAAAGGAATTATAGGGTAATTCCTCTTGAATCTGTACTGTTTTAAAGCACATTTGCTTTAGCTTAGGAACTGCATGAGAATTCTTTTCACTTAAAACCATTATTGAATGATTCTAGAATTGTTTTTAATTTATAATATCTTAATTTTATACACTTTCTGTATTTCCAGACAACTAGGCTGTTACTATCATCAGAATTTGCAGTAATTCTTTATTCAACTTTCAATAGAAAAGAAAAATGATTATACTTTCATGTATCCAATATTTTCTGTTATTATGAAACTGTACAAGGTCCTAGGAATAAAAATATAAATAATAGAAACATAAATAAGTTTCCAGTAGCTTATAGAATATTAGAGGAGTTCTAATATCTAAGAAGCCTTTAGTTTCTGATAAACTAAGGAGCACTTCCTCTGAAGTGTTGTATGATTCTAGAAAAACTTCCATTTTCCTTACCTGTTCCCAAGGGCCGGGCCGAAACAAAGCTTCATTAGTATGATTAGGAAAATAAAAGTGTGAAAGCTAATTGGGATGCTTCCTTAACTGTAATGATCACATGTAGCAATTTGAGTATCAAAGTCAAAATCTGCCCTTTATAATTACAAAGGAACAAGTTACAAAAAGGAGACATTATGAGGGGGAAGACATAAGAGGAAGGGACCCATTTCTTCTCTGTGGCCAGGATTCAAAATATTTGGAGTTCTGCGAACAGAACTTCTTTCTATGCTTGTCTAACACAAAATCAATCAAAGGAAAATATATTGAAGGAGTTTTCCTGATTAGAAGAAGTATACCCAAAGTTTATTTTGACTTTGACCTTCCAGATATATTGGAGTTGTTCCACTCTTGTAGAAAATTGCTAGAGTGAATCTAATCTCCCTGTACCTCTCCCCAAGTGTCAATGTGATATACTCTCTGATTTTTCTACCCAATGTTTACAGGAAGAAGGTCTATTTTGTGAGTCTGAAGTATGTAATGATGCACCCTGAGAGTGCATTTGGCTTTTTCGACTGTGTAGCTTTTATGGTGTCATTTCCCCCTTTTGATTTTCAAGTATGTAATTTTGTAACTCAATGGTACACACCTGGCTTCTGAGTAGTCTAGCCCAGGCTGGTAGGGAAAAAATTCATAAATCTCTGAAGCTTTAGCAACATTAATATGTCAAATTTAATAAAACTGTACAAAGATCCTAAACATACATGCTGAATGCTGATTGGAGACACCCCCCCTATGTATAACATAAGGTTATGCATACTCTTCTGTGCATTACACATTGTTTAGTTAATGAAAATGAATTTCCCCTACTTTCTTGCTGCATATAAGAATAACCATGTTAAGAATAATCTTAACTTATATATGATCAGGATGAAGGAATATTTATGCTTTAAACAGAACCTGAAATATAGGTATGTAAAAGCTTTTAAAACTGAGGGGGGGAGGATATATAGTATACCCCGCAAAATATTTAAAATACATTCATTGGCACTCAACATTTATATAACTGGACTGTGCCTATGCAAACTGAGATTGAAAGGAAACTACAACTAATTTCGTACCTTTTTCTGTCAATCTTATTTCTATATTTTGACTTGTTAAACTCAGTTTGTCATGATTGTTTTTACATATAGTCACAACTATCCTCTGCACAAAATAAAAAGTAAATAAATGAAAAATAAAAAGGATTATGTTTCTGAGATAGTTTATATTCATAAGCCAAGCATAACTACCAGTTATCTTGAATGCTTTATTGAGAAGTTTATGGTACTTTCCAATGCCGTTGCCATACTGGTAGGAATTCTCTTGTACACCTGGTAGTACAAGATATATTTTTATTGGTACTTTTTAAAATATTATGCTAAATGAAAAAAAAAAACCGGTGAAAAAAATTTAATAATTATTATCATTAAAACAGCTGAGAAACAATTACTGAATGAATTCCAATGAACAATTACTGAATGGATTCCAAAGGAGCATTAACTCCTTTGCTAAGAGAAATACAAAATACTCCTGGTTGTAAATTTAATTTATAAGAACACTATCTAACTTTTCTGTTGTTTCCTGTCTGTTTTCTTCTTGAAGGGCTACTATTTACTTGACTCAGCATATGTAGAGCTTAAGGTCATTTAATCACATTTAACTTGACATTCAGACATATCAGATCCCCATGACCTCTGTAAATGCCACTGTGTATTCTGAACAGAGCAACAGATTTGGATTGATACAAGGACCTCTACATGTAGTACTGCTTGACCACAGGATGAAGGGAGGGAACAACTAGTCCCGCCTTTTGGAGATCCTTGTTAAGATTTGGTGAGACATTATTTTGAGATGTAAACAATGGGCTAATAGAGGTTGGATGTTGGTGAATGACACGTTAAAAAGTCAGGATGCTGTCCTGAGTTTGTTACTTTGGAAGCTTCCTGAGAGGAAACAGTTAAGAGAGACTAATGAAGTTAGACTCAAAATAAGCTAGGTACAAAGCACAGAGAAAAGAAAACATGGCTCTGCTTGTGGTTTACAATCCTGGCTAACTGAGAGTCCACCTTCTTAATTTGAAACTTGGCTAGGTTAGAAAAGTCAACTTCAGTTTGCTTTGTTTTGTTCATTTCCAATCAAAGATACCTAATTAAATGATATGTCTTCTCTTTCCTTGTTTCACTTTTACTAGCTACACTTCTACACATCTAATTTCCCTGAGTTTCAGTAACAATGAAAACATTTACAATGTATCTGCCAAGTTGAAGCTGCAAACAAGGCAGCATCAACCTTATTAGGAGGCAACTGGGGCCTCAGACCATCCTCAACACCTTTCATCAGGAGAAACCTACCAAAGGCACAGTAGTAGATACTAGGTCTAAGCAACTTATTTTGGCCATAGATATAGGAGTATGAAATTGACCCAAAGCAAATAAACTCAAGAGTACTAGTATCTGAGGGGAAAATACTAGCAACAAAAAAACAAAATTTGGGTAGAAAATACCTGTGGAAATTCCTGCATCTCCAAGCTTGCAACTATGGGAAGAAACATGCTAAAACAGTGACTCTTTCAAGAGGAGCATCTGCCCCACTCTCTAATTCCAGTGTGTATGGGAAGGAAAAGAAGAGGAAATTCCTCTCTCAGTGACAGAAGTAAAAATGTATGGTCAGAAGCAAGAAGAGAAAGACTGGCTCTCTGGAATCTTACTTCAATACCAAGATTTCCTCTCATTACCATCTAGCAGATAAGATATGTGTTATTAGTATATTTTAAAATGAAAAATTAAGTTACACTAGAATTTTTCTTCTAGTATTTCTTCTCCAAAAGTGTAAATTGTATGCATTAAAGGTGAGTATTTTCTGTTTTAACCCTGTATTTCTAGGTGGTGATTATCACAGCTAAGCTGCCAGGGCATAATGCATATCATCTAAATTCTTTTTTAAATATTTATTTTTTAGTTGTAGGTGAACATAATATCTTTATTTTACTTTTATGTGGTGCTGAGGATTGAACCCAGTGCTTCACGCGTAGGCAAGCGCTGTACCACTGAGCCACAACTCCAGCTCCCACATCATCTAAATTTCTTAGGAAAGGAGTCATATTGGATATAGGGATGAGCTGTTAGAGTTCTCCTTTGCAGAAGAGGTGGTATCTTCTGGGTAAAACAAGTATGGCTCTTGAATAACTGATGGCAGTGCTATTATAGATTCCTTTCATTTGTTTCCCACTGTCTAGTCTCAACTTCCTTCTCCCTTGTCCATTCCCAGAAGATCTCATTCCTCTTCTCTCTCTTAAACCAGAAATAGTCACGTGGCCCAGTGCTGGCCAAAATAACCAAAGGAAAATTTCACTGGATTCTTGTTCAAAGATACTTTGCCAAGAAGAAATAGGCACAAAGAAATTGCTGACTAGTGTTACTCCTTTCCCATTTTTTTCCGCCTTGCAAAAGGGATTTTTAGCTATGGAACAATTTATCCCAAGATGCAGAAAGGATTAGGACAAATATACTAACAGTAAGTATCCTTGTACTATTAATTAATTACTGGGTCATTCATGAAATATTCTCTGTATATATCTTTTTCTATATATAATAAATGACATTATATGTGCAACTACTATTGGTCAGGTATTTTGTTACTTGACAGTTGCAGCATTTTTAATTCCTAAGTGCTTATAGACTGTTAATTCAACCAATTCCATGTGATTATACTATGTGATTTGGAAAATTGGGAATTTATACATTGTCAAGAAATATTTTCATGTCAGTCAATAGGTTATAACATTTGCACATTCAAAGAATAGATAAGATAAAATTAGAGTGCTATGTGTAAGATATAATTCATAGGAAACCAGTTTTCTGTGGAATTATAGAGGCTTATTTCATAAATGAACTATATTTAAAAATTAATTTACCTTTTGCATCATTTTCAACAAAGCACCCATAGTTGATGGCTGATTAAAACAACAAATTAACTTTTTAAAACCTAAATTTTATGTCTTGGAGATATAAAAAAGCAATGTTCATGTATAAGAACATAAGGAGGCATATGTAATTGGAGTTTTATAAATAGTATATACAAAACTTTCATTGTTAGCAATTAGACAAAATTACAAATGGGTCTTCCAATGAAAGTATTAATATAACTACTTAACATTTAACAAATATCTTTTACAATGCCCTTCTAAAGTGGAAATAAATTAAAGAATCCATACAGGTTAAAAATAGTTAAAGTGAGACCCTAGGAATTAGGTGTGCTCAACAGCCAGTTTCTACCCTCTGTTGAGGCACCAAACCCAGGGGCTTTCAATTTTCCATTTTGATGGCTTTTCAGGGGTATAGAAGAAATGTGATAAAGCCTTGGGGTATGATAGGAGATTGCCCTATAAAGCTGGGTTCCCAAAGGATTACACCTGCAATAAACCCATAGCATACAGGATAGTAAATAAACTTCTTTATGTCACTGGTGTTGTGTAAAGAGGAACAATTGTCCTTTGAGAATTTATAACCATAATATGGTCCTCATGAGCATTTGATCCTCAACTTTCTATGACTTGCAGGATTCCCAACAACTAATAGAGGTAAATGCAAAATCTACATTACAAAACTTTAACTTCAATTCAGAATACTCATATACAGATACAAATTAAAAAATCTTAAAAAAATACCATGAGTGAAAACTAGCAAAAATATACTTATACATCCAATATTGTATAAATAGTAAAGTAATTTAAGTAAGCATGCCTTAAATATTTCAGGAAGATTAAAAATTCTTTAATCTGAGTGAGGATCAAATATGTAAAATGTCTGTGAAGACTTTAAAAGGAATCTAATGGAAGTTTTATAAATAAAAAAAAAAGTAACTGAAGTGAAAAATTCAGTGCATTGAAGTGGAATCAAGTTTAAAAGACAAAATTCAGACAATATTCATGAGACAATTCACAAAAAGAAATAATCACACATATCAAATACTATAAGTTTCTGCACAGAAGATGCTTTGAAGAAGGCTGAAATAAGGCAATGAAATTCCAAAGTAAAAAGATTAGCAGCATAGTCAAAGACAATATTTGAAAATAAAATTGAATATAATTATGAATTTTGGAAAATAATTGTAAGCTATGAAATTATGAATATGATTTTACAGAAAAATGAAAGATGACCAGCTTTTTATTCTGAATAAAGATCAAGAAATCACTAAAATGGTAAATGAAAACAAATTCTGAGCAAAATATATTATAGTAATATATAATAGTTCTAGTATAGTAATTATAGTGTTTTAGTAGTATAAAAGATAATGAAACCTCAGGGACAAAGAAAAAATTTTAGAAGTGGCAAAAATAATAGAGTAATAGCATAACAATAGGTCAATATCTCAGCACCAAAAGGAGAAGCCAGAGACACTGTGATATCTTCAAAATATTGAAAGTAAATCACTCTACAACTTCTAATTCAATAACCAGAACTAGTATCATTCAAGAACCAAGGTGAAATAAAATGTTTCAGGCAAATAAGTGAAACATTTATCAACCAATTGACTTTCATTAACCTAACTTGCAAAGATTGTAATATGTGTAGCTGGAAAAAAACTTCTAGTTGAAGGGTGGATATATAAGGAGAAATGAAGAAAAAATAATATATTTTTTTCTTTTCCATCTGTATTAATCTTTATTTTGCTTTCTTGACTTAAAAATCTTATCTAGGACCCATACTGTAATACTCAATTTTCTTATCAAGAAAATATTTACATCATCAGCTTTGTAGCAAGCATAAATTCTTGCAAGATTTAGTAGATAATAAATAATTTGCATATGGCACACAGAATTCTGATGCCCTTGTATCATTGTCCAACATTAGTTAAACAGATCTGTTTTTGTTCTATACTAAATGGTTGTATAAATGGAAGCATAATATGTATAATATAATATAGTATATTTTGCTAAGAAAGTTTGAAAATGTGATAGTTATTATTGAGATTTTTCAAAATTTTGAAATTTTACATTTCATGGTGGGCTTTTTATTGTTTTTTTGTTTTTTTTTTTTTTTTTTTTTTGGTGCTGGGGAATTAATTCAGGGGCACTGAGCCACTGTGCCACTGAGACGGGGTCTCACTGAGTTGTTTAGGGCCTTGCTAAGTTGCTGAAGCTGGCTTTGAACTTGTGATCCTCCTGCTTTAACCTCTAGAGTCTCTGGGATTGCAAGTATGTGCCATAGCACCCAGCACATTTCAGGTTTATAATGAAAGTTTTTAAAAGCATGTCAAAACACCAGATGAGAAATTCCAAATTTTACGAAACTAATTCTATGTACTTACAATATAAAATAATAAGAATTTACTTCATTGAGTTTGTTACTTATGTTGTCATATTCTGATTAAAATTGTTATGTATAGACAAAGGTAAAAATGTGGAAAGGATTAGTCCACTGATCAAAAAACATGTATTGAGAGTTTCTTATCTTTTAAAATTCTGAATATTTCTTTGGAAACTCTGTCACCAGTAATCACCATGAATTTATTCCCTTTTGATTTTTTTTATATGCATAGGCACAGGTAGCTTCTAACATTTAATGTGGCATGGTAGAGAGGATTCAGACAATAATCTCTAGGCAACTGGTTTTGAAAATTCCAAACTGCTGTGGATTTTAATTTCCTTATATCTAAATCAACATATTAGATTGAATGCAATTCCTTGGAAAGGGGCATTAGGCCATGGGTTTTTTTTTTTTTTTTTTTGATAATTAAATGACATAAATCATACAAAGTTTATAAAACTGGGCACAGCACATGGTAAACAAAAATATTATTTTATACCATTGCATGCCAGGTATTGTGCTATGTGATTTATGCTTTATTTGATTTGCCTTTTCTAATGACAGGAAAGTCTGATTTTAAAGAATGAAATTAAACAAACTAATCAATCAAAAGATACTTCAACTGGTATTCCTTTTTCAGTTCATTTCTCCTGACATTCACACATTGATAATCCTGCTACTTATTCCCTTTTCTATCCAACAGGTCTTTTAAAATTCTGAAGTTGACTTTCACCTCAATCCTCATAATTCAAAGTAATAATAACCCTCACTTATTATTGCATACAATTTCCCAGAACCTAGAGCAGCATCTTTACACTGATTCAGTTTAAAAAAAAAATGAGGATTTTTGCATCTAGGTTCATTAGAGATATTGGTCTGTAGTTTTCTTTCTTTGAAGTGTCTTTGGTTTAGGTATCAGGGTGATGTTGGCCTCTTAGAATGAATTTGGAAGTTCTCCTTCTTTTTCTATTTCCCAAAGTAGCTTGAAAAGTATTGGTATTAGTTCCTCTTTAAATGTTTTGTAAAACTCTGCTGTATACCCATCCGGTCCTGGGCTTTTCTTAGTTGGTAGTCTTTTGATGGTTTCTTCTATTTCCTCAATTGATATTGGTCTGTTTATGTTGTCTATATCAAAAATCCTCAATAAAATTCTGGCGAATCGGATACAAAAACATATCATGCCTTCACTAT
>NW_026000142.1:33803290-33826476 GCF_001458135.2 Marmota marmota marmota
TGGGAGGGAAAGGGAGAGAGAAGGGAAATTGCATGGAAATGGAAGGAGACCCTCAGAGTTATACAAAAGTACATACAAGAGGAAGTGAGGGGAAAGGGAAAAATAATACAAGGGGGACAAATGAATGTCAGTAGAGGGGGCAGAGAGAGAAGAGGGGAGGGGAGGGGAGGGGAGGGGGGATAGTAGAGGATAGGAAAGGCAGCAGAACACAACAGACACTAGTATGGCAATATGTAAATCAATGGATGTGGAACTGATGTAATTCTGCAATCTGTATATGGGGTAAAAATGGGAGCTCATAACCCACTTGAATCAAAGTGTGAAATATGATATATCAAGAACTATGTAATGTTTTGAACAGCCAACAATAAAAAATTTAAAAAAAAAAGAAAAAAAAAATGAATCTGGTGCTTTCTTTTCACCTTTTTTCCCTGACTGACAATGCCTTTGTGTGTGACATTTCTGACCACTTCATAGAAAATTGCTTTTCTCTTAATTCTGAGGTATCACACATTTCAAATTTTATCAGTTCCTCACTGAAGTCTTTAAAATCACAGTTACATAGTAGTCAGTCTTCCATTTTGCTTCTGCATCACTCTAACATCCATCAAATGGGGCCTACCATACTACATAAAACCTCAATGGCACTTTTTATATCAAACCTGTGTTATTTTCTTGACATCTTAGAACTACTCAAATAAAAATTTGAGAGCAAAAGAAACTTTGACATTATTAACATTTAACTCAATACTCACTTGGGATTTGATGTTTGGAAATTGTTATCTTCCCTGAAACTCAATTAATCATCCATGGAAAGAAGATGCCTATTATTTTAATTCCTCTTGAATTAAAAAAATCGAATTTATTTGTGTCTAATTTAATAGTCTCCAAATCAGAAGAATAAAGCAAATGTGTTTTCTCAATCATGAGAAATTAATAATTAGGAAGTAAATGAGAAGTTTTTCTTACTCACCAAATAAGGTTATGGTTCATGATTAGCAGGACCAATAGTCTAGAAACAAATTAATTTAGATAGAACCTATATAAATTATACAAAAACTTCATTTTCTAGAGTTGTACTGTGGCTTCCAAGGTCCATCTTTTGTGAGGTATAAAGTACAGGAGAACTAATTTTACTAAAAAGAATGCAAATGTAAATTTTACTTAATCTTTTCTCAAAAGTTCTCTTTTTCTTCTGTTTGGAAAAAATGATTAATACAGATCATATATGAAGTAGTATTATTTATATCATAATTGATTTTAAACACAATTTTTCCACTGATAAAGCCAAAGTTATATGAAAAATACAAGACTATAAATATTTTATGGATATATAAGAATCAATAAACTAATTTTATCTTCTTATATGATAGATTATTTACTATTAAATAAAACAAAGTCACATGACACTTTATGCCTTTTGTACATTCATATGATGCATATAACTGATACATATAAAAGCATGCACAACATAGTTTTTCATTTACAAGAAGTGGTTGTGGTTGTTCATCAGAGTGTAGTTCTATAATTTTCGAGATAAAAGGCATTCTTCTAATGTCAGCCCCATGACCACATGGTCATATATTATACTATTAAGTGAGCAACCTGGGTTTAATTCCCAGCCTAGAATTGCACACTCCCCAGGCTACTTAGTTCAACACTTGTAAAGAACAAAATTACTTATGCTACATGAAACACCTATTTTAGTTTGAAAGAGAGGTGCTAACTTCCAATAAAGGAATAAAGTGTTATTTTTCTTTGTTTCTGATTGGAAATGTAGTAGTTGTGTCCTTTCAGCAGAGAATGTAAAGTCACCCACCAAGGTTCCCTTCCCAGTGTGTTCATTGTTCTGTGCACCGCCACATGTTTTTCTCATAAAGAAAAGAAAAATGCAGGTATTAGAGATTCTAATTATATGTTTCTACAAACTGAATTAACACGGAAACGGTGAATTGCTTGGGGGAGTAGTTAACCCTGAGCCTTTAGAGCATTCAAAAGTATTTGTGTTTCTCCACACTTGGCCTCTTAAAAGACTTTTGACTATTTTCCCAGGATGTCTGCACCTGTGAGGCTAGCTTTATACTGACACAGTAGCAACTATGAGACAGAACTTCTCCCAGTTTTTCTTGAGGGGTTGTAACTTTTCATTGACCCCAAATCTGAAGGTTTAAAATAAAGTAATATAACCTTGTGGTAGGTCAGTGTACTCACAAATGTTTCTATGGTGTGTGTTTGTGTGCCTCTGTGTGGGTGTGTGTTTAGGAGAGAGAAGGAGAGAGCTAAACATTACTCAGAAACATCCAGAGAGAGAGGACAGTAGTCTCCTCTCAACATGAAATATTCAATTTCTGGAACAGAAAAAATGTTGGTTATAGTCTACTTGGTATTTTTTATAATGCTGCAAAATGGTTGTGATTATGAATTTCTATTTTAACAGCTATGTTCAAGGGATAAAGTAGCAAACACAGTCATTGGAGCACAAACTTGAGGGAGATGTAATAGGACATTTATTGTCAGAATAATTTATCTCTTAGGGATGCCAGAATGCTGAGTCTATTTTACTTCCTAATTACTATGTGTTATTGATTCATGTCCTGTTACTTCCATTACTGTGTTTCCAAATGTCAACCAAATCAGTCTTTTATATTAAACCTATTTGAAAAATAAATAGACTACTAATATAACTGCATTCATTTCTTAAAATATAGACGTTTGGATATGATGATATATTGTTGTATTCTATGATTATAACAAAACAATTGGGATAAAGTGGAGTTAGCTCAAATTTACTGAATTTTCTAAATTCAAAAGGTATATACAAATACCATTGAAAACTCCTAAGTTTAACCTTATATACATGGAGAAATTTTCTGATGTTATTTTTTTTCTCATGTCAACATGAAACAGCTGGATAGTATTTGTGACATAGTATTTCAGATTCTTGTTTGTTTTCTTCTTTCAACAAGAGGTCATGGACCATGTGTAAACTAGATCTTGATGGATTAAATAAAACTTGTGAAATTGTATCCTTGTAATATAATAGAGTCTATAAAACAGTTACTTTGTATCTCTCCCCCTATTATTCCATTCTTTTGTCATCTCTCCTAATTCAATTCTCCATTTATTTTAAAAACCTGATTTGTACAAAGTTCTACAACAGGTCTTGCCTTCTTTCCTAAGATACCCAAAGTGACTTTTCTTACTGTGCTGGCAAACTTTGATGCTATTTATGACAGCTCAGAATGAACTCCTTGATAAGGCCACAGAGCAAAGTAAAGTCTGGAAAAGCCTCTGATGAAAAGGTTGGTGGGAAGCAGTGCTAGCCACAGACTCGATCATGTATGTGGCTACAGGAGGCCACAGGTTTTTAAGGAGTGAGGATCAAGCAGGGTCAGATCGGTTACAGCCGATTGCACGGTACACTCTTCTCCATTCATCTCCAGCTGAATCTCTAATTGTGACCTACACAATCGGCACTGAAGCACTAAAGAGTGGAACTGTATTGTTCCATGGTGAGTGCTTAGCAAAAAAAAAAAGAAAAAAAAAGCTGGAATTTGATATTAGTCACAGTTTGCAAACAATGTGGTTGAACTACCTGCAGGGTCATATTTTTACATTCTGAGGCAATTTATTAGTAATGCTACCTGTCACTCAGAAATCCCCCAAAAGCTCTTTCATTACTAGACATGACTTTGATATAGAAATAGTTCAAAGTAAAAAGCAAGTAGAACAAGAGCTAAATCATTTACAAAGAAACATCACCACATTCCCTTTATCCTTTCCAAATGAACAATCTTTGTAGTTGTGCTCTAAGTGGTGCAAAGATTATACTGGATGGGTTGTTTTAAAAGCAAGCCTTTGTATGTGTCAATGAGGAATTGTTAAAGTTCCTAAACTATTTCCATGACTTCTTTCATTCTAACTCAACATTTAAACAAAAGGGAACATGCAGTTGAGGCATTTTATGCAAAATGATGCTTTTCCCAGCCATAGTGCTCTAGATAGGGATGATTCAAATTTCCAAGGTTTGTCTAAATTTGAAACCAGAGCCTTAGATAAAGGTGTTACACGGCTTTCTTCCAATACCCATACATGGGTACACACTATCACACACATGTGTGCATGTAATATGTAACCACATTTACTTGTCCAGTACATAAAGCAAACTTATACTTCTGATTTTTAAGATAAATAGAAGTCAACAAAATTTTTTTTCCTAGTCTTGTAAGAAAAAACACTTTTTTACAAACACATGAAATGTTTTAGTGGTTGTTATTTTATTCTTTTTTTCCATATATTACCCTGGAATTATTACTCTGTTAAACATTTCTTTCCACTACTGACCTCCACTGAAGAGCTTATCATTTGTAGCTGTTCACTTTATGACAGCATAGAATGTGTTGCCATATATGTAGAATAATGTCGCTATTGCCAAACCTTGTTGAAGTTGAGATTTTTAGCAATGGAAGCCACATTTTTCAAGGATTTTATATGGTACTGTTTAGAACAATGAAGAGGGAATTAAGGTAGGAAAATGGACGTACAATAGAAAGCAGGTTCCTTGGTTGAAATTTCATATATGAAGGGGAAATATTTGAAAGTAGCTTAGATCTTATTTCATCTATTTCTTTGTTTTATATTAGTCATTAAGAAGAAGAAGGAAAAAGGAAATATTCACATGATTGGTAGGAAATGTAATCCAAAAAAAAAAAAAACCAAAACAAAACCTCAAAATCCTGATATTTTGAAATTATTATTACCTGCCAGGAAATAATATCCTATTTTACATATGTTATCTCCATTGATCCTCAAAGTAGTTCTATGCAAAATTTTCATCTCTGAATCTATGAAGTAGGTATTGTTATTCCTAGTTTAACATATTGGAAAATTTAGGTTCAAGAAGATACATGTGGCTCCATTGTAAATTCCTGATAATGATACTTTATTAAAACTTATAAAGATACTTATAGCTTAACTTCTGTGAACTTGAGCAACATATTTAATAGCAGTTTTAAAGGTAAGTTAATTTGATATTTGTTTACTTGTTTTATATTTTTAAAGCTGGTTTTCTAATCAAGAAAATATCTAATAGTTTTCTAATCAAGAGAATTCTAATCAAATACATAGAAGCATAATCTATGTATGCAAATCCATGCATGCATCTCTTGATCCCAATCCCAAACTCCCTTAACCATTCATAATGCCCATATGCACTGGCATGTTAAAGATTTGGTTTTATGAATCTCAATGTAATAATTAACTCATGCAGGAATCCTCATCAAATGCTCAATGGATGACTAAAAGTTTGGGAAACAGAATATTTACATAATCTCAAAATGATACCCAACAGATACACAATAAAATGTGATTTCTACACTAGAGGAATCCCACAGAAATTATCTTAATCATTATCTTTAAAACTCAGGAAAATTGTCATTTTGTGAATCTGATAGAATATCAATGCACAATATCATTAGTAGTATTATTATCAAAGTGTTTAACATTACTTTAATCATGACTAAATACTCAGACCATCCAGATGGTATAACAGTCTATCAGACAATTAATTTTCATTATTTTTTAAAAACAAAAGGAAAAATTCAATATTATAAAAATCAAAAAGGGGTGAAATGGAAGGTATCCATTTTCACATTAAAAGAAACAAAAGAGACATATGTAATAATTACTGTACAGGATGTTTGATTGGATTCTGGGTTGAAACAATAAAGCAAATAAATAAGTAAATAAGTACAAAGAATACACTTGAGATACTTGGGGAAGTTTGAATAATTTGTCTTTGATAAAATTAGTATAAAAGCCTAATTTTCAGAGAATTATAAAACATCATGCACAAATATAAACATCAAATACTATTATATATGTCATCAATTAATAAGGCAACATGTAAGCTTTTAAAGTCTATTTAAATATTATATTAAGACTTATGTTTCTACAGGCAAATTATAAAGTATTAGGACAATATTGCTGGATTAGATAGGAACTAGGGCAATTAATGATCATATTTCGACTTATCTTTTAAAACAGAAATTATTTGCATCTGTCATGGTTTGGATCTTTTATGTCACGCAAAGTTCCATATGCTAAAGGTTTGGTTGCTAACTGTGGTGCTTTGAGGAATGTGGTGCTTTCAGATGTAGAGACTGGTGGAAGGAGGTTAGATCATTGTAGGTGTGTCTTTCAAGGTCATATTGCAACTTGGGCTCCTCCTCTTGCTCTCTTTTTGCTTCCTGGCTGTCATGACTTGAGAAGCTTCCCCACCACTTGCTCCCTGCCATGACTGTCTGCCTATCCACAGGCCCCAAAACAACAGACCAACCAACTATGAACTGAAACCTCTAAAAGGTTTATATGTGAACCCATGTAAATCTTTCCTCCTTATAAGTTGCTTACCTAAGGTATTTTGTCACAACAACAGAATGCTAATATATATACAGAAATCTACAAGTTAGCTTCTGTTATTTTATAAATATATCTGTAATATAAAATATACCAGTCAAAAGAAAATTTACCAAAGTCATAAGTATAGTACTAATGGATATACCAGAATATATCCAGTAATCCCTTTTTCCTACTAGCAAATATAAGAATTTAAAAATCTTACATTATTGTATCAGAGTGAAAGTTTTAAGTATGGTAACAATATTGCCATTTTGTAGAAGGCTGTCCTAGCTTCTAGAAAATACTTGCTGAAATATTTAGGGATTATTTTCACCACATCTGCAATTTGCTTTATAATGGATTAAAGATACATTAAGAAAGTGGATAACAAGTGTGGCAATAGTATTAATACTCAATGAATATTAATAGTTGTTAATTTCTCTAATCCTCTAGTTTCTATGTAGGATTCAAATGATTCAAAATAATTGCTTGAAGACATAAATAATGAAATGTTTGACATGTTTGGTCATTTTTTCTTATTTAAATTTTAATGTTATGCTGGGCATGGTGGCAGATACCTGTAATTCCAGCAGGTTAGGAGGCTGAGTCAGGGGGATAGCAAGTTCAAAGTCAGCCTTAACATGGTGAGTTGCTTAGGAATTCAATGAGACCCTGTTTCTAAATAAAGTATAAAAAATAGGGCTGGGAACATGGATCAGTGGTTGACTGCCCCTGAGTTCAATCCCCAGTACTCAAAAAAATAAATAATTTTAATGTTATATCAACTTGCTTCAATGTGTGCCCTGGTTTTCTAGTCATGGGAATGTTCAGAACTTGGAGTATTGCTTATGAAGTGAGAGATTATTTTTAGCAGCTTCCACATTCAAATTTGCTACTTCTAAGTCTTGCACCCTCAGGTAATTTGATCACACTTTCCATGCTTATTTTTTTCAGCTATAGGAATAAAGCACCTAAATTATCCATTATATTTAGTGTTTATTACTAATAAATGTTGTTTCATTTTATTTTATTAGTAATTAGATCAGTAGTATTCATCTAACTAGATTTTAAAAATTTATTTAAAAAATAATGTGGTCCTAATTAAAAAGTTCTCAGAAAGTATACACTTGTAATGTAGATGGCTCTTATTGACTTACTAAAACATTCAACATCTTTTGTTATTGGCTGGGCTTTTAGGACTTTGTTTTATTGGTACTCATTATTGCTTGCTGATCACCATCTCTTAAATGTAGTGTGTTCGTATGAATTTAGCTAGGACATGCAAAGGTTTGGAGTTTGAAAAACTCTCAAATGTGGAGATTTGGAATTAATACAGATTTTAGTGAGTAAAGATGATAGCTATCTCAGTTAGTCAGCTTTTAGTTTGAAACCAGATTGGAAAAGTTATAGAAAATTGAGATTCAAAAACAATTTTAAATGCTCTCAAGTTTGCTTCCTTTTCTTTGAACATGGAAAGGTATAATTTAAAACAATATTTAGAGAAAAGGGTTTGGAGTAAAACACAAAGAAAAAGATGATGCAGAGACTATTCATTTATTTTTAGTCCATATGGAGTCACAGCTCCAATATAGCAGGCTAATTAGAAAAAATGATTCAGGTCCAATGAGGAATAAAATTCAATTCTTGGCTTGCTCTTCAAGGATCCCATAGTATTTGCAATTTTAAAGAAAAAATCCTTTTAAATAAAAAAACCCTTAATTTGCTTGATTATTGTATCCAGTCATATTATTTTGAGATTTAGGCTGTACGCTAAACTTCTATGTAATTTGGTTGCATTATAAATAGACATTTAATTTTAGTTCAGAGAATTCCCATTCATTCCAACCATGAATAGAGATTGTTTTACCCATAACATGATCTAATAATGCTCTACTTTGTAACAAAAAAAAATAGTTCAAAACTGTTTTTTGATATTATGTGCTTCTTAGAAGACCACTACAAAATGTAAGCTTATAATAAATATGGGGTACTACAATGTTGTTTGGTTCAAAAGTGGTAAGGTGATGAAATATTCCTTTAGATTTCTGAAATAATAGTATTGTATAAGATATTTGTTTACATGATAGAAGACAGGAGAATTTACTTCAAGGCTTCTGAAAAAAACAAAGTGATACAAATGAATTATAGAAACCAAAATACCTATAACTAATTTATGCTTCTATTATAAAATTTTGTTTTATTTCAATTCTTATTTTAAAAATTTCTGTTCAAAGTTTTTAATTTTTCAGGGATTTAATTTAATCCCATGGAGAATGTTTTTATTACTTGCATATAAATTTATCTTATAATAACAAATTGTCAATTTTAAAAATGGCATTTTTTTCAGTTATTTAAGCAGATATCACTCCTAATAGTCAATTATTTCTAGGTATTGAACTAGATGTGAAAAATAGCAAACCAATTGAAATTATGTTTAAGAACACTAACTATTTTTCAAATGGGTTTGGAGTGAATATGTGAACAGCAATCTTTCCATAGATTTATGATCATTGATAGGATCATTGATAATTATTGTTGAACACTAAGTGTATGTACTTAGCAATATGTACATAGCAACTACTAAATACCAGGCATTTATCTAATGATTTAACTAATATTAATCATTTATTTTTCATGCCTATGCTAGCAGGCACTATGATAGTGATTGGGATTTTATATATATAATTGTCTTTTTTCCTTTCATGTTATATAGTATTATTTGGTTTCTCTATGTATTGAATTTAGGCATGGCCATGAAGCATTATTTGGTCAGTGTAGTGGAAATGATGTGTTTCACCTGAATTCCGAATAGCCAGAGTAATATATTTTTCTCTAATGTTTGAGGAGACAGATCTCTACCTATAGCCTGGATTCTTACTAGTACAAGTAGGTCTCCTTTCTGACAATATTCCACAAATGTGGCATGAATGTAAAAACATAGTTTTAAGCAACTGAGATCTGAAAATTTTCATTTTATTTATTTAGCTTAAATAATTATGTCTTTGTGTTTTTATTATCTCTATTGTATACATGAGGAAGTAAACACAGAGAGGTTGAATGAACTTTCTGCAAAAACAGAACTCTCAGAAAAAGCAGAACTCTCTAAAGGTGGAACAATAAGGAATATACCTCAAAATATTGTAAGGCAAACACAAATCTAAAGATGCATGAAATATGATATGTCAAGAGCTTTGTAATGTTTTGAACAACTAATAATAATAAAAAATAAATTGACAAAAAAATAAAAAAAATAAAGATGCATGAGACAAAATCTAAAGATGCAACTCTTTATCTTATCAAAGAGGTGATAAGATAAACTGCCTAAAGCCTAGAAGGAGAAGCTGGAGAAAGAGACTTCTATAGGAAAGTAAAGTATAGCATTCAAAAGTGCTCTCAAAGCCACACACATGTCCAGAACAGAGAACAGGATCAATAAAGACTTGAGAATAACATAAGCTTTCACATCTTCTTGATCTCTACCAGAAAAATAATTGAATGGTAAGAGTTCCCTTTGTGTTCAACAGAAAATTTGGGCACTATAAGCAGGAAGTGAAGGCTAAAGCAGAGTTGTAGACAACATTAAAAAAAAAAAAAAAAAGGAAAAAAAATCAAGCAAAAAAGCAATCTTCAAAAACTGGGAGAAATATTGTTTGTTTATTGTCTTTAGAAGTCAAGGAAATTTCTATCAAAATAGTAGATGGACACAGCTCTAGGCACTGGAACTTCAAAGACCATATATGACATCAAATGCAATTTGATGTTTCTAAAACAGTTTGGAACAAGTAGATAACTGAATCTTTCTCAACCAAAAATAGCAAGTTCTGGAAAAAGAGAAAAAATTTTTTCAGAGTTTTAATTGAATATTATTCAAATATTTAGCCTTGGACAAAAAGTCACAATCATACTAAAAAAATGTAAAAATATTCATTCTTAAGAAAAAAATATTGACCAAAAAGAAAATCTCTGAGGAATCACAGACATTGGAATTATTAGCAAATACTTCAAATAAACTGCCTCAAATGTTGAAAAAGTGCTAATGGAAACATAGACAAAGAACTAAAGGGAATTAGGAAAAATATGTATTGTAGAAATGGTAGTATTTGAAAGGATAGAGAAATTATAAGTGGAAAAATTAAATTTTCTTGAACTAAAAGCTATAACAGCCAAAAGTAACATTCATTGGAAGCTTTAAAAAAAAGTCTTGAGTAAGCAGAAGAAAGAATCAGTCAATCATAATATACATCAATTAAAATTATTCAGTTTGAAAAGCAGACTAAAAAGAATGAAGAAAAGTAAACAATATAACCTGTGGAATAAAAACAACATATGAAGAATAATGACCAGAACCTCTCCATATTTGATGAAAAACATGAATCTACATCTTTAGTTCAACAAATGCCAGGTAATATTACCTCAAAGAAAACCACACTGAGACATATTCTAATCAAACTATTGAAAGCCAAGGAAAAGAGAGACTTTTGAAAGCAGTAGGAGAGAAGCAACTCATCTTGTATGAGGAATCTTTAAGTGCCTTTTTTAAAATCAGAAATTGTGGAATTCATGTTTGGTGGGATTATATTTTTTAAATGTCAATAAGAATTTTATGCCAATCAAAATCATCATTCAAAATTTTATAAGAAACTAATACAATTCCCCATAAAAGCTAGGAGAGTATCAATCTACCTGCCTAGAAGAAATGTTAAAGAGAGTCTTTCAGGTTGAACCATCAGGGCACTAAACAACAACTTGAAGAGATAAAATGAAATAATATCCTCCAGTAAAGGTAACTACATAAGTAAATTTAAAGATAGTATTGATACACTTTGGATTATTGCATTTTGGTAACTCTGACTTTTATTTCTTACATGATTTAAAAGACAAATACATTAAAATAATTATAAATCTATTATTGGGCGCATAATACAAAAATTCTAATCTATGACTAGAACAACATCATGGAAGAAAAGCTGGTTAGAAATAAATTTTTTGTACACTATGGAAACTACTTGATATACTAAAAACTAGATGATTATAAATTTAGGATGTTAGTTGTAATCCCCATGGTAACCAAAGAAACAGTTCTAATTCAGGCAGTTTAACCACTCAGCCAGTATTTTTAACCATGTTATGCTATTGCTCATTGTAATAGAGAATTTTAATGCATTCATTCATTCATTGAACAATTAGGTATTTTGACCTTCTAGTGATTAATATTATAATATATTCTGGAATTAGAATCAGACTAAAGTACCCTTCAGTAGATCATAGTTTAATTATTATAACATTTTAATTTATTGCCACTTAGACAAATACATAACATAACAATTTCTACTGAATAAGTACAATGTAAAAGAAGATATGTTCATACTCTTGGTGCTATGAGAATACTACATAAAAACTATGGAAAAAAACTTACAGTTATTATAATTTTGTGAATTTTTCTGTGTTTGAATATTGGTAAGTTTTGAATTATCTCTCCGGCCTTTTTTCCTATCTTTCTTCCTTTGCAGCCACATTGTTTTCCTGCTATTTCTTGAAATCCCCCAGCACATTTCTCCCTTGAAGGCTTTGTATTTGTATTCCTTGACCATAAACACAGTTCCTGTGTATAACCTTGGTACTTCATATCTTTTGTATGTCACTTAACCCAAAAGGTCTCTGACTACCTGATAAAATAGAAATAGATATCTTCATAGATACTTTGTGATTTAATTTTATCCCCATACCTTTATTTATTTTTGTCATAACTAATACCCATATCTATATCTATGTCTCCATTTTCATTTACTGATTTTATTTGTTTTCTCAAGTAAATATAAGGTCCTGAAGGGCAAATATTTTACCTGGCTTGCTCATTTATGTATATCTAGTTCCTAGAAAAGTGTCAGATCCACGGTTGGCCCTCATTAAATATTTGTTAATTGATGTTGTCAATGAACTGCAGCCAATATTATATAATTTTATTTCATCTAAGAATTTAGTAGAATGAGCCTAACATTGTACTAATTTTGAAATTATGAGATTAAGGGGAACTTCAGTGTTCACTCAGTCTGCTCTTCAGCATTTAGATAAAGCAATTTGTTTTACAATTAACAAGAATATATTCCTAATGCCACTCTTCTTTCCAATATTAACTCATTAAACTATAGGGTTATTACAAATCTGTATTAATTATTTAATATGCTTTAACTTTCCCTTCTTCACCATTAGAGAAAAAATTGACACCATACTCATTGTAACAACTTTTGAGACTTAAAGAACTTTATAACTTTCAGTAATAATCTTACCTTTTCAAAATCAATAGTTTAGTTTTTATTTTAGAGTTAATTTTATACTTTCAAATTGGTTATTAAAACTTTGTATTATTTTGATCTAATGTGGTAGGAAAACCACATATTGTAAATGAACTACTCACCCATATGTAGAATTGAAATATATTACCATTTCAGATGCTACGAATGATGTACTAGATGTTCCATTCACTATGAACAGGGAATGGTAATACAAATCAAAGTGGACATTTATGCTGCAACACCACAGGTAATCTATATTTGGTGAGAATTATGCGAGAAAACACTTATGCAAAAATTATACAGCAGTATATTGCTACTTCCTATTGTAAATAGATCTATATGCAAGAATCAATGCAGACTCATTCAGAGTCTACAAATTCTAAAATAACATTTTGTTTTTGTGAGATCATTTTTTTAAAGAAACAATGCTAGTGCATATATTCCCCTCTAAAAAAATAGGATTCTCCTGAAAATCATCACAGTCTCATCATAAATTTGGTAAGATAAATAAGAGAATAATACTCCCTTAACCCCATCTGCTATTCTAAATAATTACAGTTAGACACAACTGCTCATGGTGGCTTCAAAGAGTACAATGACACATGAGAGTAGATTCTAGTTGTCCAATGTGGCTGAATAACTAATATAAAAATACAACAATTAGTTAATTTATATTGGCTTAATAAACTTCAATAATAAGACTATTTTATATTCTCCAGAGCAAAATGTAACAGTGCAATTTAAAGAACTTTAATTACAGCATTTTGTTCAATAAATAACTGCTTTGTTATAGAAATCTGTATGGATTTAAATAATCAAGCAATTTATTGTATCAACTTGTTATGTTGGAGGTCATATTATTACTTCTCTTAAACAAATTACACATTTGTCTCATCCTTTTCATAGCTCTGGGAACTTCTCAATAGTTATAATAAATATGAGAAAATAGAAAAAATATGCTTGCAGAAACATGTTCAAAAGAACAAATACAATATTTTATATGACTGATGAAATTATTTCTTTCATGTTTACATCAAATTTCATGTTTACTTATAATTTCAAACTTCATGACCACTAATCACAGATATTTTACTTCTTAACACATATTTATATTATAATGATTCTACACTAGTTGTTAAAAAGCAAGCTGTAATTTTTATATAATTTTAAAATTCACTTAAATGTTGATTTTAGGGATTTTTCTGGCATTATTTCTATACTATCACTTGTATCCTAAACACTTCCCTATATAGAATTATCTGAAAATTTAATTGGTATAAAATTTGTACCCTTATTTTTCAGATTGCTAATGTAACTCTCCATTAAGTACTTTTCACCAAAATTGTATGTAATTCATCAGTTAAAAAAGAAAACAATTAATTAGATACTACAACTATAAACAATTTAGTAAATACAAAATGACTATAAAAATAATTTATCTGACAATAAAATTTTTTACATAATAGAATATAAATTGCTAAATTTGAGGGAAAAAGGACCAGAGTAAGACACCTTTGTTTCAAATGAATCAAAACTCTCTCTAAAAGCTATTTTGCATTTTCTCTGAAGTTTAGGGGGTTCAAAGCAAGATGGTACTCATTGTGAAGTCCAAGGGTGAACTATAGAAGAGAAAGAACTCACAGTCAGGTTCATGTTCTCCAAGAAAATAAAATAATGAGGCATTCAGGAAGATAAAGACAATAGTTTTAAGCAATTTAAAGAGCGTTCTGGTAAGAGCTTGAGATTAATAAGCATATTTTAAATTACTGGATTGGAATCCCTATTAATCTCTCCACTGAAGAATGTTATAATAATTAACATTTTACATACTAACTATATCTCTCTGGGTCTAAAAAGCATTTGTGTGTTTTTCTAGTGAATTTCTTACAGTGATTGATACTGCAAAATTGAACTAATAAACATTTTAAAGTTTTATAAATTCAATTTTGTTCATTTGTAACAACTGTGTGAATAAGAGATCACTGAATCATTTGATACTTAAACTATTTTACAGGTAAAAGTTGAAAATTAATATAGCTGACTAACAGGAGTAAAAGCTATACCATGTATTACATAACATAATTAACTAGTGAACTTTGAATTACTAAAAGGTATAATTTGTTGATATAGAGAATTTAAAGTTTTTAAATAGTGTATTTGATTACCTATTATTCAATGTTCTCCTCACCTCCCTATTTTAATCCCTATTCCTCAGAAAGAACCTAAGCATTTCAGTGGGGCATAGAAAAGGGCATAGGACTTAATCCTCCAACCAAGGATGCCATATCAGGTAAGATACATGTAAAGGAAAAAAGATGGTGAAAATACTTACATCATCTTGGTTTATTTTACCATTGGCAATGCTGGTGAGAGGCGGAAAAGTGAGTAAAGTAGTAGACATGGATCACATTATTGTGATCCTTCTGATCACATTATTGACAAAATATCTGTAAGTATATATAACCAGCATAAAAATACCACCATGATATGCTCCCAAGAGCTATTGCAAACTTTACTTGCAAGTATTGGAGACAGAAAGTGAAAGTATACACTTTAACCTTTTTTTTTTAAAAAAAAAAAAACAACTTATTTTATTTATTTATATTTTATGTGATGCTGAAGATCGAATGCAGTGCCTCATATGCCCTAGGCAAGCGCTCTACCACTGAGCCAAAACCTCAGTCCCCACACATTAATCTTTATATGTATTACCTCAAAATATTGAGGAGTGTGGGATCATTATTTTGTCAATACAAATGGAACCAAGGTAAACCCAATTTTGGAAACCGTGTCTATTATCATTCTTTCCATTTCATTATATACAACTTACCTTTTCTTTCATTTATGTTTCATTTTTTAAAAATTTTATTCTTCCTGAGCACAGTAATTGTGACACAACATAAAATAAATATGCATATTTCAATAGCTTTACACTATTAGAATAATTGATATGTACTAAAATTATTAGATAAGCAAAAGTAACCAACAGAAATTTTAATTTTGTATATTATCCAAACAAAATAGTTTCCTAAATAACTTATTTTTTCAAGCAGGGAGATGTTTTGCATAACAGCTATTAAACTCCTACAAGGCTATAAGAGTTCATGCTTTTTGGTGAACACACATATTTTTAAAGAATAAAATTAGGTAAAATATCACATAGAACAGGCAATCATAAAAATAATAAAAATTATTATAATGTCTAATTGTTATAATGAGATCTACAAATGATCAATTGTGCAAATGCTTAGATTATTATTAGTGTCAGTTCAATGTGTGAAATAACTAATAATCCTAAATTTTCATATGTAACACAGTAATATGACCCTATGTTTGATGGCTTATTAAAAAAAATAGATTTCAGATAAGCACCTGGGAAACAGTTTGACACTGTGTTTTATGGTGCTTAAGTCAATATTTAGTTTTAGCAAAATAAAAACCAACTTAACTTATAATGGTTTCTCAGATTTTTTAGAGCAGTATTAGATTCACAGCAAAATCAAAAAGAGTATAGAAATTTATTGTATACCTTCCTTTATAACATCAACTATATAATTATTTTAAGAAATTCATGGACTAAGATATACAAAATATGCTACCACATTATCATTTTCCCAAGTGTCAGTTGATATAATGAAGTTTAACATTAATAGCTACTATGCAGTTATTTAGAGAATTAATTTCTCCTAATAATCTGGCTGCCCTAAATATTTTACACATAGGGCAGCTCTAATTAAAAAAACATATTAGAGTTTTTTTAAACCTTCATTTAAAGTTTGTGTGTGGAGGAAAACTAAGTGAATTTAAACTTTCCATTTCTGTACATGAACATTTGAAGGGCAATTTAGTTTCTACAATTGATTCATTAATACCTAATTCATCAATATCTATTCATCAAATGATAATTTATGAGTGCCATTTGATGTTCAAGGAGACTCTTGCATCTGTTAGCCTTATAAAACCTTTTAAAACCTTTTTTGAAGCAGGAAGTCATGATTTTTCAAGATTAGAATCTAATTTTCCAAAAAATTTCTAAAAAGCTTAGAGTCCGAATTCACTACCTATGAAGTATAGTCAATGAAAAAAAGCATTTTATTGTCATTTCCTTAGGCTATAATAAGAAAAATAGTAAAATATGATCCAAAGAGGCCAGGGAAAAGTAAAAATCAAGGTACTTATTGCAAGGCTACCTAAAATTAATGACAAGATTGGGCTTATTAGTTGCTTTATTAATAATTTTAGCATTAGAAAATAATAGATGAGGCCAGTTTCAATAATTAATAACTGAAAGGGCTGTGATAAGATTTAATTAATGTAGCAAATAATCATTGATATTTACATTATAAATATTAAAAGCTGTAAGAGCACCCTGTCTTCAAAAGCTTATGATTGAGTAGAAGAGGAGCACGTGTAGACAAATTATCACAATACATTATGATAAGTAAATGAGTAGAACTACATGTGAGCATGAAGGCATAAGTTCTCTCTGAAAAATTTAGGGCATATTTTATAAAAGGATGTATCATTGCAGTTGGGCACTAAATGGTTACCAGAAATTTTTCACATAAACAGAGGAAGACTATCAGCAGATGGTATCAGCATGGCAGAGTGATTTCTTTTCATTATTGCAATGGTGGATTAGAAAAGCAACTCCATACGTGGTAGTGGATTATAGTGGAGAAAAGAACAGGTGTCTTATCCCTAGACACCATATAAAATTTCTTAGACAAAGCCTAACAATGATGGGAGTCATTGAATATTTTAATGACATTGAATATTTTAGTAACATGACAAGATATGTGTTGCAGAAAAAAATATGAATCAAGACATGTTCGATTAATATTCTGTCTCTGAGAGTGGTATACCTGATATAAATTATTTTGTCTTTTTACCTTCATTAATCTAATTTTTATGTTTATTTTTTATAAAATTCTCTTGTGTGTGTGTGTGTGTGTGTGTGTGCATGTGTGTGTGTATGTGTGTGGTGCATGGGGATTGAACCCAAGGCCTTGTGCATGCAAGGCAAGTACCCTACCAACTGAGCTATATCCCCAGCCCAATAATATTCTCATATTCAAATTATTTCTAGTTCTCTGCAATATGCATGCCATTTTAGTATACTAAGCACTTCAGTTTATTCTTTGAAAAATGCTAAAACTTTTTGAGATTGATTTCTAAAATTGCTTTTGACTTCTAAAATATGAGTTCAAATTAGTTTGCTATAAATTTTCATAATATTTAGGTTTATTTGATACTTTCAGTTGGTTTATGTTTATATGATTTTACCATAAGAAATTATAAGATCATGTGGATCTAAATATAAATTGCTTTTAGAATGCTTTTCTTAATGCAAATATAGCAAACTATAAATAAATGTATTTTCAATTTATTGAGACTAAGTTTAAGCCATAGTTTCTTTCATAAGCTTACTTATGTTCTTTGAGTGTATTAATATTAACTTTTGTTTTTTAAATGTGGAATTGATGAAAAATTTACTGATTCAGAAAAAAAATGTTTATTTATCCAAAAATCTTTTCATTCATCTGTCCCATATATTTTTCTTTAAGCTGCCATTTAGTGTTAATTCTCAGTGATTCAATTTCATGACAGGAACAGAATCCCAATGACTGTCATCTATAATAGCTTTTCAGCTTCTTAAACTTCTGTATATGATCCTTCAGAATAAAAGATCACAAGGGATTTTTACAATAGGCTCTCTGAATATTTGAAGTGATTCCCAAAGGAGTCAAACAAAGATGATAAATGGTAAATCAAAGGAAATAAGCGTTAGTGGTTAATCTTTCCTGGAAGACCAGGTACAATACAAAAGAAATAATAGGATAAACTAAATTAGTCAGAAATAGTAGGTGGGATTTGGTTTCATTTGAACCAGTATGTAGTTTTTATTCATAGTATTGAAGGTTATTCCCTGCTTTGGTCACTCTCCTATGAATGTTCCTAACAGTGTGACGTGAACATCATGTATTTAAACTGATATTGTTACTAGTCCTTTTGTAATAAACTCATAAAATTGGATGTGATTTCCCTTTTTTAGTAGAGGATATTTAATTTTAAAAGCATTTTAAATTTAAATAAAGACATTTAAGAAAGATTTTTAATTACTGGCTATTATGATACACAGAAGTAGAATATTACAAAAAGATGGAAATTTCTAACTGGGAATGCCAATAAGAAAATACTTTAAAATGTGTAGTCATGCAATTGACAGAATAAAAGCCAACAGAACATCAAAAGACTCTAACATGTAAATTTATCAAACTATTTGCCACAATGAGAATGCTTACATAATATTGAGAAATAATTGCTCTAATATTTTTACAGTCCTGTATTGTTTCCCTGGCTAATATGGGATTCACTGCTCCTCTACTAAGGTCAGTTAGTTTTTTTAAAAAAGCTTTAAAATGCTTTATTTACATGAAAAAATTAAAGCTGATGACTTCATTGATGAATGATGGATGAAAGAATTTCTAAAGGCTGCTAAGCATAGGGCAAGATTTGTTAATCTAAAGGAAATTAACACTATTCTCCCAGCAGCCAACAAATATGTATCATCTGTCTGTCTCCTATAAATAGGAATATCAAAATGATTTGGAAACAAATACTACACTCAAGAAATTTTCAGTGGTATTATGGTTTGGATAAGTGGTGTTCCTCCAGAGCTCCTGTGTTAATGCTAGAATTTTCTGAGGTGAAATGATTACATTCTAACAGCTGTAGTCTAATCAGTCCATTCTGATTTGAATGGATTAATGGGTGTAGGCAGGTAGGGGGCAGGGTCTGGAGGAGGTGGGTCACAGGGAGTGTGTCCTGAAAGGGTTCATCTTAACCTACGGCTCTTCCTCCCTGATGCCCCTCTTTTTCCTGGCCACCACGCACCATGAGTAGAGCAGCTTTCCCTTGCCACTATCCTTCCAACATGATGCTCTACCTCATCTTGAGCCCAGAAGAGTGTAGGCAGCCAACTATGGACTGAACCTCTGAAATCATAAGGCAACATATATTATTCCTCCTCTAAGCTGTTTTTTTTTCCAGGTATTTTGGTAATAAAGAGAAAAAACTGATTAACACAAGTGTGTTAGAAATGATTTTCTGGGTGTGTATGTGTTTAGAGGTGTGTACTTCAAAATAAAATTAGCAGAGGAACATGGTCCTGTGACATTGTATTTTAGCTCACCAAATTCAAATAAGTTTTCCAACAACTTTAAGGTATCAGAATAATGTGTTAGAATGGAATACACAGAGGACTAAGCCTATAGATATATTATGTGTGCAATGGTTACTGTGGTTGTCATTTAGTTAAAATTTCACTAGTCAATGAAGCTATATAGAACAAATGACTTTTTTCTAGGCATGATGTTGGGACTAAGTTAAAGTGTGAGCTGCTTTATTATGAGAATCAACACAGATTTCCAGCCATCCATTGGAATATCATGGCTCTCAGAATGAAAGCTGAGTAAAAAGAACATGTAGCCCCTGGTCTGGGTAAGAAAAATTACTGGATATCTTGAAGTCTGCTTCTGTAGTAATAAAATGGCACCCACTACATACAAATTATTCAGGAGTTTGAGGGATCAATATTCAATACTTTGATGTTTCAAAGTCCTTGAAGCTTCATAATCTATATATTGTAAAAAAACATCTTGATAAAAAACTTGTGTGTGGTTCTGGAGATTGAACCCAGAGCCTTGCACATGCTAGGCAGATGTTGCATCACTGAGTTGTACTCCCAGCTCCCAAAGTTCTTCTGTGTTACAGTTTACTTTTCTGAACGTGTAATAAGACTACAATCTGAAAATATTAATGTGTCTCAATTATACAAAATATACTAAACGAGAGGGATTTCCTTCAGGAACTCCTCCAGGGACCTCATCATGTTGTTGCAGTGGTGACAAAATTGAGGGCTGCAATGACAATGTGAACACAAGGAAGGTAGAAGTGGAACCCACTTGTTCAATTCCTGCTCTTCATTAATGTTTTATCTTCTCTTACCGCCTCAATAAAAAGCTTCTGAAACAAAATGCTAAGAAAAATGTTTGGTTTTTTATTGCCTGAATGTTTGACTTTTATATTCAATGACTTCTCTGTTGAACCTTTATGGACTTAGCATAATGAATACTAACCATCTTGGGCTGTTATGATTTAAAGACTTCAAAATAAGATAATGGCAACTGGTTTTTCTTCTTTCTGTTTGTAACACTAGAACATATGTCAAAATTTAGAGAGAGAGAATGTACATATACCCTCCCACTCTATTTTTCCCTCCTTCTCCTAAACCCAGGAACAATTCTGTGTGTTAGGATATAGAGAATACGAGGAGGCATCAACAACTTAAAACAAGTAAAATTCCATGTACCTACATGGGCAAATTTTACCTTACTTTTACTCCTGTCTTAGCTCTGGGTTATATTTCAAAAAGCGAAGCTATTTTGTTATTTTAGATTACTGACTGCAATGCTGGTTTTATTTACAGTGTTTCTATTGGGCATAAGCAAGGCAGCAGTTCTGAGTATTTTATTTTGACAGATCAAATATGTGTACTATGAAAATTTCTGGATTATGTCTGATATTAACACAGAGCCATGAAAACAGATATTTCTGATGAGACTTTTCAAACAGTGACTCTCAAAGGTTAGCCACCCACTAAGAAGATTTAGATTAAAGCTATAAAAAGCTTGCTTATGGAATTACTCACTGTTAGAAAGGGAATTAAGTCTGTAAATACAAAAGAAACTGGGACAAGATGATGGTGCGTGTGAAGATTTCTGACAATGTTACCAAGGCTCTAAGATCATAAAATACAAACATGGCAAATGGAATTCATATGGATTATTGAATCAATATAATGAAAAATTTAAAATAAATATTTTCAGATTAGAAAAATATAATCAGTAAATCCATGACATGGAATAGAGGCAACAAATTTCATTCATACTTTTGCATATTTTGAAGCACGCATCAGGTATATACTAAACACCATATTTGGAAAAGGGATACAGAAATAAGCAAATGTGCTTGAAAATTACATTTGAAGAAAAGAAGAACAACAGGTAAAAATTGTGTTGTTAAAAAGTAACACTTAGGTGGAAGATTCTTGGGAAATGGCAGAATATGAAGTAGCAAGAATGTGTCATCCTGCCTGGACAACAATTAAAATGGCAGAATGTGTTTGATACAATTATTTGGGGGAACTCTCAAATCTACAGAAGTATATTAAAGTTGTGGTGCAAGTGTAAGATTTCTGACAATGTTACTAATACTCTAAGATCATAAAATCTTCCTGGGTAAAAGTTTCATGATAAACTGTCATTTTGAGCTCTTAGCAGTAGGATCCCCTTCCCTCATCACCATATCAAGCACTTGCACACTTATTTCTGGAGCAGTTTGAACAACTTGTGGGAACCAGGGGAGGCCAAAAGACAGTGGCTTCCAGATGTCATCATGCTGTCCTGACTCCAGATTATGCCTTCAGATAGCAAAGGCACACTAATTGTTGCAATCCTTTCCCACTCTGGCTGAAGCTACTTACTTGATATTAAATGGGATGGTGTCTTACCTCTTCATTTTTCCTTCTTTTCCTTTTAACAGAAAGACATTAAAGATCAACCACACATGTAAGGGGAAATGGATGTCACTGTGCATGCGGAGGAAAGGCAAAGGGTCAGAAAAGGTTTGAGAAGAACTTAAGTTTATATCTGAGGCCAGTTTAGTATGGAAACAACTTAGTCATTCTAAACAAACAAAGAAAGCAGTAACCCCTGTAAAGTAGAGAATTTGTTTTCCAGAGTTATCACATTATTAGATTCAAATGTCCAGTTTTAAACAAAACTTCACAAAACATGCAAAAATGCTGAAGAGCATGGCCCAAATGGGGGAAAATATAAACAGAAATTGACATTGAACATGATTCTATACCTAGAAGACCCAAAAGGGTCTACAAAAAAACTACTAGAACCAATAAATGAATTCAGCAAAGTGGCAGGATATAAAATCAACACGCATAAATCAAAGGCATTTCTGTATATCAGTGACAAAACTTCTGAAACGGAAATGAGGAAAACCACACCATTCACAATATCCTCAAAAAAAATAAAATACTTGGGAATCAACCTAACAAAAGAGGTGAAAGATTTATACAATGAAAACTACAAAACCCTAAAAAGAGAAGTAGAAGAAGATCTTAGAAGATGGAAAAATATACCCTGTTCATGGATAGGCAGAACTAACATCATCAAAATGGCGATATTACCAAAAGTTCTCTATAGGTTTAATGCAATGCCAATCAAAATCCCAACGGCATTTCTTGTAGAAATGGATAAAGCAATCATGAAATTCATATGGAAAAATAAAAGACCTAGAATAGCAAAAGCAATTCTAAGCAGGAAGTGCGAATCAGGCGGTATAGCGATACCAGACTTAAAACTATATTACAGAGCAATAGTAACAAAAACAGCATGGTACTGGTACCAAAACAGG
>NW_026000142.1:33826486-33927676 GCF_001458135.2 Marmota marmota marmota
AATGGAGGGAGACCCTCATTGTTATACAAAATTACATATAAGAGGTTGTGAGGGGAATGGGAAAATAAACAAGGAGAGATATGAATTACAGTGGATGGGGTAGAGAGAGAAGATGGGAGGGGAGGGAGGGGGGATGGTAGAGGATAGGAAAGGTAGCAGAATACAACAGTTACTAATAGGGCATTATGTAAAAATGTGGATGTGTAACCGATGTGATTCTGCAATCTGTATTTGGGGTAAAATTGGGAGTTCATAACCAACTTGAATCTAATGTATGAAATATGATATGTCAAGAGCTTTATAATGTTTTGAACAACCAATAAAAAAAAATTAAAAAAAAAAGAAAAAAACCTTATGACAAATCTATTAGACAAAAACTTTTAAATATCTATCTTAAAGACATTCAAGATGATAAATGAAGATATGAATAAAGTTATATATATATATATAATACCAATAAAGAGTTAGAAAACCAAAAATGAAACCAAAAGAAGTTCTGTAATCATAAAGTGCTATAACTGTAATGAAAAATTCACTAGAGGGCTTCACATTCAGATATGAATAGGCAAAATAAAGAATCCATGAATCTGGATATAAGATAAACTTTTAACTACACAGATTAAGATGTTAAAGATATTTACATATCTAATAATAGACCATCAAAATATGTGAAATGAAAAATGATAGAATTAAATGGATCAATAGAAAATTGTGACTCAAAACAATAAATGGAGAAGCATGAATAGTTTCTAAAGCATTTGCAGGACACCATCAAGGACATCCAGCCACAAACACATTGTGGAATTCCAGAAAGAGAAGAGAGAAAGAAAGTAGCAGAGAATATTTGAAGAAATAATGGTGTGAACTTCCCAAATCTGATGAAAGACATGAATATAAACATCCAAGAAACTTCAATTAATTCCAGGTGAAATTAACTCAAAAAGACTTAGATGAAGACATATTATAATAAATGTTGAAAACCAAATACAAAAAGGAGAATTTTAGGATTAGAAAGAAAGAAGTGACTGGTCAGAATCCTTAGTAACATCATCCACAGATTTCTCAAAAAGCAATGGGCTAATATATTCAATATGCTTAGAGCAATAAAACAAAAACTGAAGGACATAGTTTAGAAATACTTATGTAAACAAAAGCTGAAGGAGCTTGTTATCACTAGACTTTCTCTGCAAAAAAAAAAATGCTGAAGGGAGTCATATAGGTTGAAATAAAAGATCACAGATAACTCAAAAGCATATGATGATAAAAACCACAGCAATCATAAAAGCTATTATTATAACAATCATATATAACCCCACTTTTAATTTTCTACTTGTTTTAAGAGGTATAAAATCCCGAATATTGTCTAAAACCTAGTCTCATTGTAACTTCTGTTTGTTAATTCTACATTGTGTGTTTCATATGATTTAAGAGAATAGCACATTAAAAATTATTAGTTTATGTTTTTGGACACATATATATAAAGATGTAATTTTGGCATTAACAATTGAAAGGAAGAAAGATAAATTTGTTAAGTAAGCACAGATTGATAGAAGTTAAACTGGCATAATCTCAAATTAGAATGTTACAGTTTTAGAATGTTAAAGGTAATCTCCATGCTAATAACACAAAAAATAAGTAAAGAATGAAAATAAAAATAAATGAGAGAGTCATTTAAATGTTTCACTACCGGAAAAAAAAAAGAAAAAAGAAATAATAGCAATGCAAGAAATGAGGGACAAAAATAGTTGTAAGGCATATAATAGAACAAATAGTAAACTTAAGTTCCTTATCAGTAATTACTTTAAATATAAATGGATCAAACTCTCTAATCAAAACACAGAGATGGAAGAATGAATTTTAAAAACCCAACTATCTATTTTCTACAAAAGACACAAATAGGTCAAAACTGAAAGGTTATAAAAAGATATTTCTTGAAAATAGTAACCAAAAGAGAGCAGGGGTAGCTATGCTAATATTAGACCAAATGCACTTAAAGACAAAAAAATGTTTAAAGGAGATAAAGAAAATATTATATGATAATGTTTCAATACAATAAGGAGATATAAAATGGTTAGCATTTATAAGGCCAATAAGCAAATATTAAATATATGAACCAAAAGTTGGCAGAAATGGAGGGATAGACAATGCTATAATCATTGCTGGGAACTTTAGTACCCCATTCTCATAACGGATACCATGACCATACAGAATATAAGTAAGAAAAGAGAGAACTTGAAAAACACACTAAATAAATTAGACATGCTCAGAACTGCACAGAACAGTCTACCTAATAGCCACAGTTCACATAGGACTTTTTCAAGATAGAACATAAGGATGGACCAATTAAGTTTCCATAGATTTAAAAAGATATCATATAGAGTTTCTTCCCTGACCACAATGGATTGAAGCTAGAAGTCAATAACAGAAGGAAAATAGGTAAAATCAGAATTTATGGCAAATTAAATAACATATTCTTAAATAGCCCATGGTCAGAGAAGAAATCACAAGGAAATCAGAAAGTACTTACAGAAGAATAAAAACAGAAACACTGCATACTGAAACTCATGGGACATAGAGAAAGCAGTAGTAAGGGGGAAATTTATAACTGTACATGCTTACATTAAAAAGCAAGAAATATCTCAAATCAATAACCTAATTTCACAATATAAGGAACTGGGTGGTGAGGCAGGGACTAAACCCAAAGCTAGCAGAAGGAAGGAAATAATAGATTGGAAAATTTGAAAAATAGGGAGAGTAGAAAAATAGCAGAGTAAATCGATGAAACCAAACATTAGTTCTTAGAAAAGATGAGCAAAATTGATAAACTTAGCTGTATGGACTATGAAAAAAGAGAAGACTCAAAATACTAGAATCAGAAAGGGAAGTGGGAGCATTATTAATGATTCCAGAAATAATAATTAGAAGAGAGAATAAGAAATTGTACACCAAATGGTATGTAATAAATTATACACGAACAACCTGGATAACCTAGATTAAATAGACACATTTCTAGAAACATAAAATTTGCCAATATTAAAACATGAAGAAATATAAAGATGAGCATATTAAATAGTAGGAGATTAAGTAAGTATTCAGAAATCTATTGACAAAGAAAAGCCTTAAATCTGATAACTTTATTGGTGAATTCTAACAAGTATTTAAAGAATGAAAACCAATCTTTAAAAAAGTAACAAAGTTTTTTCAAAAATAGAAGAGGAATATTACCTAATTCATTCTTTGAAGCTAGCACTATCATAGTACCAAAGCCAGACAGACACCATATGAGAAAACATATGGTGTCCTTATGTATATTGATAGAAAAACCTCAACAATATAATATTCAGCAACATATTAAGAGGATTATATACAATGACCAACTAGGATTTATGCATGGAATTCAAAGATAGTTTCACATCTTTATCAGAATTTGCATACTGAAATGCATGGGACATAGAAAAAAAATCAGTCAGTGTAATACACCATATTCACAGAATGAAGGAAAAAAAAACAAAAGAAATGGAATCCCAATTGATGAAGAAAAAGCATTTGACAAAGTTCAACACTCTATCAGGATACAAAATATGCTGAACTAATTAGGAAAAGAAGAAAATTACTTCAGTATAATAAAATTCATGTATGAAAATCCACAGTGAACATCATCCTCACTGGTGAAAACTGAAAGCTTTTTCACTAATATCAGGAATAAGGCAAAGACAATCACTTTCATGATTTTTGTGTAACATATTACTGGAAGTTCTACTCAGAGAAAGTAGACAAACATAATAAATAAAAAACATTAAATTGAAAAGGAAGAAGTCAAATAATATCTATTCACAGATTATATGATTTTACATGTAGAAACCTTTATAAATTTCACAAAATTGTTAGAACTAATAAATAATTTTGGCAAAATATAGCAGGATATAGAGCCAACACACAAAAATTAGTCCCATTTCTATATTCAAAAGATTAAGAAAACAATTCAATTTGCAATTGCATCCAAAAAAAAAAAAAACAATTAAGAATCAATTTAGCCAAGTAGGTAAAAGGTTTATATAAAGAAAAGTACAAAAATATTTCTAAAAGGAATTGAAGAAATCACAAATAAATGCAAAGGCTTGCCATGTTCACGACTGGAGGACTTAATATTTGTAATATGCCAATACTGTCCAAAGTGATCTATAGATTTAAAGCAGTTTCTATCAAAATCCCAGTCAGTTTTTCAGAAATAGAAAAATCTATCTTAAAATTCATATGGAGTCTCAAGGAACTCTGAATGACCAAAACAATCTTGAAAAAGTAGAACAGTGCTGGAGAACAAACATTTCCTGATTTCAAATTTTAGAACAAGGCTACACTTAACAATCAACATGGTTTTGGCATAAAGAAAGGTATGTAAGTCAGTGGAACAGAGTCTGGAAATAAACCCTCACCTGTGTATTTAAATGCTTTTCAATAGGATGCCATGACTGCTGAAAGGAAGAAAGATAATACTTACAGTTTTCTAGAGAAATTAAATATTTACATGCAAAAAAAATAACAATAATAATAAAGTTTGACCTTTACCGTTATCATATGTGTAAACTAACTCAAGATGGATCCATGACCAAATGCATTGCTCAAAACTATAAAACTCTTGGAGAAAACAAAAGGCAAAACGTGTAATGGTGTTGCATTTGGTAATGATTTATCAGATGTGATGCCGAAAGCATAGACAATAAAAGAAAAAAAATAGATTATATAAACTTTTTGAAAATAAAATTTTAATTAGACATCAAAGACACTATCAGCATTGTAAAAAGGTAATTACAGAATAAGGAAATAATTGCAATTCAGGTATCTGATAAGGAATTAATAATCTAAGAAAAATATATTAAAAACTCATAAAACTCAACAACAAAGAAACAGCCATCCTGGTCCATCAGGGTCAAAGATTTGATTTGGCATTTCTCCAAAGAAACATACAAATGGCCAATAAGCACTAATCATTAAGGAAATGCAAATCAAAACTACAATGAGAGACCACCATATGCCAATGCTAAAAAAAAATAAATAAAAATTTCCAGAAAATTGTTAAGTGTTTAGGTGGTGATGATGCACATTGGTAGTCTGAGCCAATTTGGTGGCTGAAGTGGGAAGATCACTTGACCCCAGGAGTTTAAGGCCAGTCTAGGTAACATAAAAAAGACTCTGTATATGATAACAGTAAGTGCTTATAGGATGTACAAAAATTGGATCGCTTGTGTTCTGTGGGTAGGAATCTAAAATGGTATAGTATGATTGTTGTTTAAAAAATTAAAAATAGAATTATCATATTATCCAGTCATTGCATACCTGGGTCCCTATACTCAAAAATTTTACTTCTCTATTTCATATTTAAAATAAGTGAAAGTAAGATGTCAAAGAGATATTTGTATACATGTGTTCACAGGGAAAATATGGAAAAAAACAAAGTGTCTACTGACAAAAGAATAGAAAAGCAAAATATAGCATGTACAAAAAATGAAATATTCATTCCTCTTGTCTTCTTTAATTCCTTTTAGAAATATTTTGTAGTTTTTCTTATACAAATCCTTTACATTCTTAGTTAAATTAATTCTTAACTTTTTTATGCAATTGCAAATGGAGTTTTTTTAAATTTCTTTTTCACATTCTTCATTATTAGCATATGGGGACATGACTAATTTTTATGTGTTAACTTTACATCCTCCTATTTTGCTAAAATCATTTATTAGTTTAATCTCTAATTGTTTTATACATATAAACTCATATAAATCACATCATGTATAAACAGAGATTATTTGTTTCCAATTAAGATGCTTGTTACTTATTTTTCTTGTCTAGTCACTCTAACTAGAATTTCCAAAACTATGTTAAATAGAAGCAGTGAAAGCATTGTTCCTAATCTTAGAGGGAAAGTTTTCAGTCTGTCACTAGTGAATAGTGATGTCCATTCTGTGCTTTTCATGTATAAACTTTGTTATCTTTTTAAGTCTTAAGAAGGGAGGAAATCCTGCCATAGGCAACAGCATAAATGAACAAGGACATTATCCTAAATACAATAAGGCAGTCACAAAAATACAAATAGTGAAGGATTGTACTTGTATGAAGTACTTAGAGCAGTAGAAAACAAATATGGAAACAGAATGGTGGTTGCAATGAGCAGGAGGAAGGTGGGAATGGGGAGTTATTGTTGATCCATTGTATTTTCAGTTTGATAAGATGAAGATTCTATAGATGAATGGTGCTAGTTATACCATGATATGAATGTGCTTTGTACCACTGAACTGACTACTTAAAAATGGTTAAGAGACAATTTTTCTTATATATATTTTACCATAATAAAAATAAATTGGATGAAAAGAAGCAATACACAACTATGGTTCAAAGGTGACATGGTAGATTGTATATTTCAAATAGCTACCATAATATCTCCCATCTGATATTCTCTTCTTACAATGCAATTTAGCAACTTCTAACACTCTTTGAATCTTGGGGAGTTGTAATAAAGCTGAAGTAGCATTATGTGATGCTGAAAGCTAAGTCACTAAGAGTGATACGATTTCTTTTTGGTATTCTTGGGATATGTGCCTTCAGAATTCTGTCACCATGTAAGGAGATTGAATGTCTTCAGGTCTATTTTATATGAAATTTTAAACACACTAATTTGGAGAGTCCACAGGATGAGGCTCTGAGACTCTTGAGAGAGGAGGGTGTCTCCCCTGTACTCCAGTGTTCTAGCTTCAGCTACCATCTAACTACAATTGCATGAAAGACCTAATCCAGAAGTACCTTGCCAAGCACTTAACAAATTCTTATTCCAGAGAATTAAGATAGCAATATACTCTGATGTGGGAAATGTAGATAAAGAGGGGATTTGAATGAAATTCAAGAATAAAAAGAAAAGCATGAAATAATATATCTAAGCTATCATTTTAGGAAGCTATATTTAAAAAGAGCCAATTATATCTAAATAAAGTAGCAGAAGGAAAATAGTAATGATAAGAAAAACCAATGAAGTGAGTACAATAAACTGTAAAGCAAAATCCAGTCTAGCATTAATAAAATTGCCTAGCTAGACTTATCAAGAATAGTGGAGTAAAAATACAAATTGTAAATAACAGGACTAAAAGAGAGACATCATGATATATCATAGACACACAAAAAAAGATAACAAGGATATACAGTAAATATTGTTATTCTGATACACTGACAACTTGGATGACACAGATGAATTTCTTGTAAAGCATAATTAACCAAAACTGACAATAGAAGAAATAGAAAAATTGAATAGTTTTATCCAATTAAAGTAAATTAATTCATTATAAAACCCTTCCTACAAAGAAAACTCCATTCCTAGATGGCCATACCAGTCAATTTTCACATAATGAAGAAAAAAATATATCTTATGCAAACTCTTTCATTAAACATAAACTTACCATTCTACCTTCTCATAGGACCTCAAAACTAACATCCTGCTCTGTTTTTTGCTAATTTGACTATTTTTGATTCCTTCATGTAAATTGAACCATGTGGTATTTGTTCTTCTGTGGCTGGGTTATTTCATTTAGCTTAAAGTCCTCAAAAGTTGAAATGGCAGGAAATTCTTCATTTTGAAGACAGAAAACTATTTCATTTATGCATATAAATACACATATGTATTTATAAACTTATGTGTATTTGTATATGTGTGTGTGTGTGTGTGTGTGTGTGTGTGTATATATATATATATATATATATATATATATATATATATATATATATATATTTTCATTATCCATTCATGGACACTTGTCTCTACATCTTGGCTAAGATTCATCTTATGAATAATGGTACAGTGAATGTGAGTGCAAGTGTTCTTTGAGATCCTGACTTGACTGCAATTCTTTTGCAATTGCAGAAATATGATTATTGCATCATATTGTAGTTCCATATTGAATTTTTTGAGGAATTGACATGCTGTAGTCCACAGCAGCTGCAAGATTTTATGTTCCCAGCAACAGTGTTGAAGGATTGCAATTTCTCTACCTCCTTGCCAGCTTTTGTGTTTGTTTTTTTTTTTTCCTGCCTGATAACAAATATCCTCAGGTCAGGCTCTTAGATAGCCTTGAGTAACCCAAATCTCTCCCTTCTGCTTGCACTTTTGGGGCAAATTGTTTACAAGAAGGCAACATCCTGAGATAAGAAAGGAATGTCTGTAATAACCCAGATTGTGTCCTCATGTTCTATAATTCTTGACCTCAGCAAGTATACCCAGATTATAAAAATCAGGATTATGTATTTAAAGGAAGTCTTAGCTGTGGTGTGATATGGGACAAGCACAAACAAGATTCCCTGTGCTCTCAACAGTTTTCCTAAGCCCCGGGGAACTGGCTCTCCTTGTACCATAGCCTTCTGTTTATACTTGCTGCCTATATATCAGTAGTGATTTTGCTTTGCCTGATTTGCCATGGGAGTATTCTGCCTCACCAGTCTAGACCTAGGAACATTTGCAACCTCCTACTAGGCATGACTGATAGTTCATGGTACTTCTGGCTTGCATTTCCCTGATGATTAGTGATATTGAGAATGTTTTCATATACTTTTTCACCATTTGTATGTCTTCTTTAGAGAAATTCAAGATTTTGCAATTATTTTAAATTGGGTTATTTACTTTTCTACTATTGAGTTTGTTACAGTTTAGATAAGGGTTGTTCCCCCAAAGCTCATGTAGGAGACAATGCAAGAATTTTCAAAGTGAAATGTTTAGATTATGAGAGGTGTAACCTATTCCTCTCATTAATCCACTGCTATGGATTAACTATGTGTGTGACTGGAGGAAGTAGGTCACTGAAGGTGTGTCTTTGGGGTTTATGTTTTGTCCTTGGTGGCTTCCTGGTTGCCACATTTGAGCTGTTTTCCTCTGCCACATTCTTCTACTATGACATTCTGCTTCACCTGAGGCCCAAAGCTATGGAGCCAGCCCATAACAGCTAAACCTCTGAAACTGTGAACCAAAATGAATAGGACGTTTATGTAGTTCTTGTCCTATCTTTTGGTCATACCAACACAAAACCTGACTAAAACACCTCTTTAATTAATTCCTGAGATTCTCTTTCTAATTCTCTTATAAAGGAAGTTCTTTTCTTCATTTTTTGATGGTTCATTGTTATTGTATATAAAGACATCTGAATTTTGTACATTGATTTTGTATCCTGCAACTTTACTGAATTTATTACTTCTAACAATATTTTTCTACAAATAAGATCATATCATCTGCAGAGACAATAATGTTAGCTTTTTTTGTTGTTGTTCAATTTCCAAGCCTTTTATTTCATTTTCTAGTTAGGACTTCCAGTACCCATGAGAAGTATCCAAGAGAAATGGTAGGGCTCGGCATTCTTGCCTTGTTTTTTACCTTAGAGAAAAAGTTTTCAGTTTTTTACTGGGCACATATATTTTTGCTTAGTTATTAGGGTCTATAATTATCATAAATCCTCAGAAGCAAAACTAGTGAAATGAAAAAATAAAGTACACACACTTTTTTCCAGTTCCATGTAAAAACTTCCCCCTCTGTTTTGGGTGAAATGTGAAGTCATTTCCATGGGTAATCAAAGTCATAGAAAAAGCCTCTGTTGTCAATTTGAAATTATTCTGGAACAAATTTTGCTCAGATATCACAAATAACTCCTAAATTGATTACAGATGGTCATAGCCCTCAAATATTGTTGAATAAGCAAAACTAAATGGTTAACCTGAGATTCAGATTACTCTTACTAGTGATATTAGTTGTTTTTATAGAGCATGAGCATGACAACAGAGACAGTTGCCCTATATAGGGATGTATATTTGATGCATAAGAAGTTAAGTTCCCCTGTTTAAAGTCTCTGCAATTCCTGGTATCTAGCTCTCCTTTATAAAATGACATGGTTTGAAAAGTCACTGCATATTTATCACAGGAAATTTGCCTTGGCAACACTCCTGTCGGAAAATCATTGATGACCCAGTTTTATGCTGAGTACATATTTCATGGAACATTTTATTGCACATAGAAACATAATTTTTATTTATTTTTTATTTTATTTATTTATTTTTTTGTACTGGGGATTGGACCCATGTACTTTACCACTGAGCTACATCCACAGCCCTATTTTTGTTTTTGAGGCAGGGTCTTAGCTTCTTAGGGCCTCCTTAAGTTATTAAGGCTGGCCTTGAATTTATAATCCTCCTGTCTTAGCATCTTGAGTCACTGGAATTACAGGAATGTGCCCAATGTGCCACCATACCTGGAACAATTTTTTAATGTACATTTTCCCTCTAACTTTCCTTCTCTAAGATAGGTTGATGAAAAAGGTGGAAGTCAGTTTCTTTTCAAAGGTAAAATTATTTGAGTTAAATTTATATTCTCTGTTCTCCCCCACCCCACCAGTCTTAATTTATAAATGAATTCAATGAAATGATGCAGGATTTCTTTAATTTGCCATTTAAAAATATTTATTTCTTATTTTTTTCCTTTTCATCTTTATTTATATGCTTATTTAAGCCTACCTTTATATTTGCATTTCTACTGACCTGACATGAATCTGGATGAAAAGAATGAAATAAGGATTCCATTTTTGTTCTCTCATTTAAGGCATAAAACTTCAATATTTAGCAAAATAGCGCAGTCACATTCCAAATAGACTCAAGGTAATTATTTTAAAGCAAGATTTAAACTAATCAGTATCTGACATAATAAGTTTCTAACACAGCGCCAGTTGGATGTTACTCTGGATGAGTAATGTATCATAAGGCATGCTTTATAGACAGTAAGGTTGTGGGACCATAGTGGAGATCTCAACTTATAGTTAGAGAAGTGAACATTTCCAGCTAGCTGGATAGGTAAGCTATACCTTGTGAGTATGATGGGGTATTTTCACAGAATTTGTATGTTATTTATAAAGGTAATATGTAGTGACACAATTGATAATTTAAATCTTGTATTCTTATAGCCCAGGCAAGTTACATGATGATTTCTATCCCATTCCATTGTTTCCCTCCAAAACTAGTGATTACTTTTTATTGAGTCTCAGAATGAAACATGTTATATTCCTATTTATTAAGAATTAGTTTTTAAAAACTTAAAAAGCCAGACTAGGTGGGAAGGCATTCACAGGAAAACTATGTATTTTGCCACAGGCCCAGCTCCTTGGGGTGCTACTGATGAAAGACTTGCAGACAGCAGCAGCAATTCGCCTAGCTGTTTTCCTTGTAGCAACATGATGGATGCAAGGTTCATCTGTCATTGACCAGAAGTGTCATTTTTCTTTTTCTTTTGCAACTTGTCTGAACTTGGTGCAGTGGGTCACTTGTCACTCTGTGTGACCATTTGTGCAAGCAAACAAGGGCCCTTTTTTCGGAAGTAAATCTTTGTAAACTGTCAGGTCTTTCCCCTTCCTGTTAACATTGGAAGATTGCAGGGTAACATCATATAGATTTGCAACAGGTCATTTTAACAGTGATGGCTTAAATTTTTTCTCTATTAGTTTAATACAAAACTCTCTAAACTTTTGTTTTAAGATTGTAAAAAAAAAAAAAATAAAAGGAATCCGGGGAGAGAAAAATAGTTGTACTCATACACATATTGACTGCCGAATGCACTGTAAATTAAACATTGAGAAGCAAGCAAAGAAAGATCCTCTGAGTTTAGTGCCAGGGGAAACCATGGTTGATGAAATTTATTTTCAGTTGAATGATAGACCTCATCCTAATTCACACAATGCATTGTTACATTCTTGTGCGCAGTCAGGAAATGACATATAATAGAGTAACCTGAAGGATACGCTCCCCGTCTCTACCTAAAGATCACAGGGTCATACTAAATAATCTTCCATTATTCACATTATTTCACTAAGGAATAATCTGTAATCTCTTGGCAAAAAAAAAAAAAAACCTGTCCAAAATTGTTTGCTAATGTGCCAATGAAAATGTTATGCAAAGATCACATTGATGAATTAAACCTAATTTAATTAGGTGAATTAATTTTAATTACTCTTTTTCTTTCAGTAAAGGTAGAAAGTAATGCCTGACTTTATTCATACAATAATGATACTTCAGAGCAAGATTAAGAAAACTTCTGTGTCAAAAATAAATGAAGTAGATGGATTAAACCAATTTAATTATTATTAGAGCAATGAAAAATGTATCCATACTGTATTTTATTTAATTATTTAATTAAAGCACACTAAATTTTAAATTTTTAAATTATTTGCTTCATTTATATACTTTGCACATATTCACATTGTTAAGGGGCTGAACTTTTTGTGAAAAATGAAAGCCAGAAAACATACTTGAAAAAAATATAAAATAATGATTGAATCTTTCTACAGTTTGGCAAATATTTTTTTGTCTGACTTTATTCTTCTTTGTAATTAAGTTGCTTTTTATTTACAGACAATGTCAAGTAGTACTAAGATATTCAAGGGTTTATTCTGTTAAATAATAAGATATGTATCCGCTACAGAAAAGTGTCCGCATGGCCTTGATCAGAAAGAACTAACCTTAAGGTGACAGATTAGCTTCCTTTTTTATTCATTATCATTTCTGTTAACTTTCCATTGATAATACAGTTCATTATATTATCAATGAATATAATGATAAAAATTGAGCAAATTATTGTATTCATAATTTATGAATTACATTATTGTATCCACAAATGAATACAAATGATACATAATTGATACACAGAGACCTGTATATTAATGACCTCAGAAAACCATTATTCAACCCTGAAAAGTATGGGGACTATAGTAACCATTATTTAAAAATCTAAATGTTACTAAAACAATAATTATAATTTTCAAATTCATGATATCAATGATAGCATGAATATAATAAACAATATCCATAGCATGATTATAATGAAAAATTGAAAATGTTTACCAGTGAGGTATTACTGCATGTTCACCCTGTTATTAATGTCTTCAGATTTGTGAAAAAGACAACAATAGAAAAACACAAAATGACTAAAACATACATATTTACTCATACACACACATACACACACACACACACACGACAAAAAAAATATATAGATATCCTTCTTCAAGTTGCTCATTGAAAACTATTTGACTCTGATTTTTCCTGCCATCTGGTGGCAAGATCAAAATTCATGCAATGCATATTCAATCATATAAAAAAAGCATTCTCTAAGACTTTAAAGGACACTCAAATAAATTTTATAGAATCCCACTAATGGATACAATAAATCTAAAAATTTTACCTATAATCTGAACCTCAAAAATTAACATAATCTTTAAAATTATAATACTAAAATACACTGAAAATAAGACAAATAAAAACTGATGAGACTGATATCTATTTGTACTTCTCACTGAACCCCATTATTCATTTCAAATTTAGTATATAGTATTATACAATAGGAACTACTTATATTCAACAGCTGAATTTCACTGGAATTTGGAAGACAAGCTTTTAAACAGGAGCATGACAGAAATATGAAAACTCTCATTCTTAATTGTTTGTGAAGTTCAGGGATTGGGATGAATACTCTTTTTGAACATTTAAAAATTTAAACAATTTAAGATAAAAATAAACATAATTTTACATGAACATGTATGAGTTACCCACTTCCAGTGTGTTCTTTATACAAAAGAGTATAATGTTTGCTTTGCATTTTTGATTCTTAGCAGAGAAAAAGAATTAAAAGACTATGATCATTTATTAATTCTAAATCTTCAATATCAGCTAATCAAAATATTTTATCTCTTTAGTATAACTTTAAAAGCCTAAGATATTGCCACATATTACATATTAATTTTGTTGTATTTATCTGAGTTAGTGATGTTATCAGTTAGTAAACTTCTTTCTTCATTTGAGACGTTTCTTCCCCCCTCAGAAAAGATAGTCTTTCAGATTTATTTGTAAATAATCTTTACACTTTGGTTTGATGCTCCTTATCAATACATCTGTGTAAAATTAGAAATGTTGTAAATGTTTTCATGGTTAGAACTAATGTATAAAAATTTCCTTAAATTTGTAAGTCATAAACAAATTTAAGAAATTATAAGTTGTAGTTTTTAAAATTTCAATAAGAAAATATTTGTTTCCTTTTGCATGTAGGAGGGAAATAACTAGTGCCATAACCAAAAAATATTTCTAAATTTATGCTAATGAATTTACTTTCTTACCTAATTGGCAATAGGCAATTGCTAAAATAGCTCATGAGACAGCTGAATGGCTGATTCATGCAGGTCATATGGATACATATTCTGTCTACACAGCATAAACTGAAGTGGAAATTTGGCAGCAACCCAATTTATGTGATCCTTGACAATTTAGTCCTTAAAGTAGATTTAACACTTGTGAATGAGATGCCTAACCATAAGGATGTTTGAGATGATATTCTTAAATTATTTCATGCACTTCACAACTTGTTAAGTTCTCCTGTGGGGGAAAATATTTAAAAAGCAGAAAACAGCCTCTTTTCTTTTCTCTAATCCTCTATGCTTATAAAGATAAGCCTATAAAATAAGTTAGAGGCTAGGATGTCTCATATTTTTTCAATCAAGTCAGTTTGGGGACTGGGAGATTATATAAGGTTTTCAAATGATAGAATCTATTATTCCAATTTGAATACCAAAGGAAAAATATAGTTTGTAGTAGCTTTGAGGCTCAAAATTAATACAAAAATCATTCATCATGTTTTTCAAATATTTATATGTCATATACTCTGTGTAAATAAGTAAAGAGGCATTATCTTCTCTCAACTTTTTAATTTTGAATGGGTCAGATGTCAAATGATAAGAATTCTACCATGTAAAACCAAGAGTTTAGCACTATCCAAATAGAAAGATATAAATTTTCCAATATTTGGTGCTCCATAAGTATTAATGTATTGATTTAGTTAACTGTACAGTTATATATCCTATAGTAAAACAAAGTGTGCCATGGTGGTGCACAATTATAAATTCAGCAACTTAGGGGCCTGAGGCAGAAGGATCACAAGTTCAAGGTCAGCCTCTGTAACTTAGGGATACCCTGTTGTACAAATCTGAGGAAGTAGCTTAGTAGTAAGGTGCCCCTGGGTTCAATCCCCAGTATTAAAAAAAAAAGAAAAAAATTATAAAATGGTGGATGATTTTGTTTTTTTTTCATTCAATCTATAAAAATAATCACATATATTTGGTTTTGCTTATATGTAATATCTATAATCCCATTTCAAACCTGGGTAATGAACAAACACACAAATAGATCTCCATTTATAGAATATGTTTCAAAGATTCTTTTAATCCTTGGGCAATTTTCTAAGTCTTTTTATATCCATTATGAGGATAGAAAGGGAAGGAAAAGAAAAGAAACAAAACTGAGGCTAATGGATCCCAAGTGATTTGTTAATGCCATAATAAGTTATAAAGCCAGGGCATTCAAACTCAGGTCTTCAGGTAGTAATTTGGGGGTCTTACCTGTCTTTCTGTATAGATGTAGATGTAGATAGGTATGTATTTTGATAGCAACAATCAATAGACCCCAATCTCAGATTCACTACTGGCACACTTGGCCATGAAAAGACTCTGATAATGTCATTGCTAGTGTGGAATGAAATGTCAAGAATGGTGAAGAACTGCTAGAAAAGTGGCAATTTTCTAGTTGCTTCTTGGTCCACTATTCTCTAGTACAAAGTGCACTCTTATTTATACATACAAATTCATTCCATTGTTTTGTAGATATGTATGACAGTTTCAAGCTTTCAGTTGTTCTAGCATGAATAATCAAGATCTGAGTTCAGAGAAAATTCTATGGAAGTTGCCGATACTAGCTAATAGTCTAAGGTGTGAAAGATTTGATATTTATAGGAGGAAAATTTGACTTTTTTTGTTAACTGTGAAAAAAAATTAGTTCTATTTTGCAAAGTTTCAAGTAATTTAAATATATGACTTTGAATTGAATTATTTTGGACCAAAGAAATAAACCTTTAACAAAGAAACCTAGAAAACATTTCCTTTGGATGAGACATTTTTTTGCTAGATATAAAAATAATCTCAAATGCTCTTATTTTTTCTACTGATAAAGTCTAAATGTAGGTTGATATAATTAAGCTCTGAGTATCCATCATAGAAGTATCACATGCACAGGAAGATTCTGAGTTTGTGATCAAAGAAAGTAGTGCCTCAAATTTATAGCAAGGGAGCCAGTTTCCTATGGCCTTTGATAGAAAGAACACATTATAACTGCTCATTTAACATGTGTACCACCTTTTATTTGTGCCCCTCTCTAATGAGAAGAAATTCATGTTGAAAAACTGAATTCTATTGTTATTTAATGTATCAATGTCATTAGTTCACAAGGAAAAAAAAAGGTTGTTTATTCAATTATTGTTGCTATGTAAACTATAGGAACAAATAAAGGGAATATATATTTTGCTTTCTAATTGTATTGCATTTTCTAAGGTATTCTAACAAAATTATTCATTTTCCAACACACTTTGCCCACCTGGAAGCTTAGCATACTAGATTTTTGCCTTCCCTTTCTTTATGGAAAGAGCCTCGTTTAGGCTGTCAGCTTTGTTATAGTAATCCTCCCCCTTCTCTGCCCCATGTCCCCTGAAAATCACATCTTCCTATATTTACTGCAGTTCTTCTGAGTTTATAGCACTAATATCATCTCTCATCCAGCACCTGCTTTTTTAATTTTACATATATATAATTTTGTCCTTACTTTCTATAAAAATCCTCTAAGGACCCATTACATTTCCAACATGTGACTCATTTTCATGTTGCAGAAATTGTTTGGGTATTAGAGCAAAAAGGTCATGTCAAATGATAAATGAGTTGCAGTTAAAAACACATACTCATATTTCTAAATGCCTGTCCAAATGATGGAAAAAGAGAGTGTAGCTACTGAAATATTAAGAGCAAGAAGGATTCACACCAGATCTGTTGATACAGAGTGAATTCTCCAAAGAATGCTGACCAATGCATTTTGTGTATTGTTTAAAATAAAGCAAAAATGCTAATGATTAGTTGTAAGTATTTAAAATTCTCTCAAAAAGAAAACAATTTTTCAAACAAACTAATAAACAATACTTCAGTAACCTCTGTAGCCACTGAATAATAAGTATTATTAACATTAGCAGAGATGAAGGAAATTGAATATGACTCAATTAATGGTGTGAGAAAAATCAATACTAACAGAGGAATAGAAAGAGATACAGGGTCATGATCATGAATCTCCTGAAGGTCTCTTTGATATCCTGGAAAGCCTTCTTTGCATTCAATATGGGTTTTGTAATTTCCTCAGACAACTTTAACAATTTTAAGAAGATTAAATTTTCTCCAAATTATTGTTTCTTATAAATTTTCATAGATATCATGAAAATTCATGAGTTTCATCAGCTCAATTCAACAATGCTATTATTGATTCTAGCTTTCAAAATGTTAAAAAGAACTTAATTCAGAATTTTAAAATCAATTTAAAGAAATTGTTATAATCCCAAATGCATCCTTCAACTGGACTTTCTAAGTCTGATAGAAAGGTAAATAAAATAACAACAACAATAAAAATGTTTCACTTTATTTTCTTTGCATATTAAGGAACTAATAGTATAATGCTCATCCTTGTGTCAGACTTTATGTTTTGGGGGATTTTCCAAAAATATAATAAATCATTTGAAACTGTAATTTGCTAATCAATTCTCAGTTTAAAAAAATTGAGGCAGGATAATAATAGTAATAATCATGTTGAAAGAGTTTTATGCATCTTGCAGGCTAATATGCATTTGTTTTTCTATTTTCCAGCCACAAAGAAAAAATATGAACTCATTTTACTTCCTCAAAACTTGTCATTCAGTAAAATTGAGGTAAACAATTATTTACAATGTAAGAGTATTAAAGTTCCTGCACTGTTCCCAGTCTGACAAATGGCCATAACTTGGAAACCAGCATTTAAATCATAATATGCTTTCACTTTGTTTGCTCAAAGTTTAATTATATACTAACTATGTAAGACACAAAACTCTGTGGATAGACAGGGACTATTTTTCCCCATTCAAGAATAAGGAAGATGAGGCTCAAAAAGGAAGTGCATATAGGAAGCAGAGGAGCCAGGTTTTAAACCCCCTAGATTCAGGTGTTATTTTCTGACTCCTTGCAACTGGCACCCAAGAATATCAAAGTAAAAAATAAAGCCACATAGCTTCATTGAAATGCCTGCACTTCCACCCACAGATTGCTGTAATTGCATTTCAAAACAAGAGAATCCCCAAGACGTGCAGTTGAAAAGCAGGCTTATTTATTCCAATCTTTTAAAACACTTTTATTTCTTTAAAATTATTTCAGCATCTCAAATAGAAACTTAAAATTCATGGGACATATACCATTTTGCCTATTTAAGAAAGTGTTATGTGCTTCAAGTATACTTCATTCTAAATGCCATGTAATAGACATGAGGCTCTATAGATGGGATGTGAAATGAATTGCAGATTAAATGTGTTGATAAATGTTCTTAGTGAGCAGTCTGCAGCTGCCTTATGTCTCAGTCATTTACATCCTTAAATTTGCTCTAACATTCAATATATTTAAACATTCAAACAAAGAAAAACGTTAAGGCTCTCCACTGAATATCCTGCTGTGTCCCACCAGGAGTGGCACATTACCACAGTAAGAAGAAGTCAGTTTTAACTTTCTCAAAATTAAAATGTGGCCCCTTGCAAAGAACACATTTTTTGGTAGGTAATTTTCTATCATGAAAATGTATTTTTGATCCAGAACTACTTGGAAATTTTTTTTTAACAGCTGTCTTCACTTCTTTTAAATAAGACAAACTTTGAATCCATAACTTAGGATACTTGCAACTAAAGAGAAACTATTTTGTGCATTATAATTAAGCACAGCCCATGAACAAACAATGGAGATATCTTCTAGTCATACCTTTCTATAAATTGCATGGAAATCTTTTGAGACCAAAGTGAACAATGCCATTCAGAAAAGGATGAAATCCACTTTAAAATACATGGTCTATTACTATTCAGCTAATTATGATAATAGTGGGATGTAGTCACTTCAAATGAAAGAAATAAAACCACATGAAGAAAAGGAATTTATTTCATGTTTAAATAAGATAATTTTGTGATCTATTTTGTGTTTCTTTGACTCTCGTTTCTCATGTAGATGCAGGTTATTGTGTTCTTCACAATTATATTTTCCATCTTGACCAGAAAGACCAATGTTCCTATGTAGGATTTGTAAGTTTAAGGAAAATTCTATTGCCTTGTAATGCTGTGATATTCAGTCTTTTGGATAATTTATTTTGATGATAATCTATCTTTGAAGTCTCCTTTTTTATTTGTTTCTAAATTTGTTTTTGAAATCAAGTAGACCTTAATTATTTCTCTCTGTCCATAAATATGCATAACTAGCACCTCGTAGTATATAAAGACTTTTCCCATGTGGAATTAAGAATTCATATCTTATATATCGAAAGATGTTTTTCTCACAAAATATGCCTTAATACTAGAGCATTCTGAAGAATTAACAAAAGATGTATGGCATGCTTTTCAGCTTATATTACATTTTCAGGAGACCACTGCTATAATATTTTATAGTGCAGCATATAATTCAGGGTGTGCATATTAATCAAGACACAAGAAATGACAAAATTTTACATATAGCAACTGTGACTTCTGGAGTCTTCCCAAGGAATTTTATATAAAGAAGCCGAAGTATCCTTGAAGGAATGTGAGGAACTAATTTTCCATGATCACTGATACTGACCCTAGTTCCAGAAGATCATTAAAGATTCTTATTTTGAAATCAGAATTGCTATGGTCTGTGCCTTTGTCTGGCTGGTTTCCTTTAAATCACATTTTGCTTCCTCACAGTCTAGCATTCTTAATTAGTCATGTTCCTCAAACCTTTATTTTGAGTAGTTTGGTAATAATAGAGGCCCTCTCTAAGGAAACAACCAAGATCCATGTGTGGATGCCTATGCTACTGTAGTAGAACAGTTCATGTTTTAATAGTGATCAGATTGGACTCACAGGAAAAAGGACAGAAGAGGTTCAGCAAATGTACCTTTAAAGATATCTGTATTGAAATTCCCATCTTTTCCCAGAGACAGTATGACTATTCCACCTAGGCAATTGACCTTGCATCTTTACGTTTTCAAAGGTCCTCTCTATTTTGGCCCTTTCTCTTCTTTCATAAATAGAAATTTACTTATCTTAATTAATTTTCCTTCAGTACCCTAGTGTCTACAAGTTTTCTCTCAATATTTCTCCTGTTGATAACCACCAATCGTTCTTGAAGTAGTAGTTGAAATGTTTTTCAGATTTTAACTCCACTCATTTCTTAACACTCTATCTGGGTTCTGCATGCACCCCTCAAAAGTGCTAATTCTTGAAAATATTACGAGTGACCTCCTTATATTCAAATGGGATAACCACTTTAATTTTTTAACATATTTAACCTCGAAAGTCAATACTCCATTAACTCACTTTTCTTAAAACCTACTTTCTGAACCTTCCTATAGCATGCTCCTTAATGTTAGAATTGTGGAGGTCTCATTCATGGTTTTCTGTTTGAAATGACATTTTCTTTGCTTGTTAAACATACATTCAACATCTGAAACTCAACTCATTCTGAACCTGTATAAAGGCCCTCTTCCCTTCTTTTCTCTTCTACACTAACAAAATATTACATTAAGATATATGTAGTAATGACATATAATAAAATATTGCTATATATTTACTTCCTCTGCAGATTATACATACTAGCATTATTCTTCCAGGGGTTAAGATTCGTACCCAAAATACAATAATCATTTAGGGATAATGAATGAAGAATGATGGATTATTAATGAAATAATTAAAGTAGGTCCTGGGCATGGCTAGTGATCTAGAAATTTTTATCTCCCTTTAATATAATTTTCCAATCAGACATCCACATTCTTATTATGCCTAACCTTTAAACTCTAACAAAAATGCAACTCAAATTCCTTTTTGATTAAAGAGGCAGAAATTAATGCAAACAACAGTTTTATTTGTCAAACTCTTAACTTCACAACCCTGACAATAAAGACATTGTCCCTAGTTTTCAGTAAGAAAAAAAAAAAGTTGAACATCTCCTATGGCAGGAGGTACACTGCCTGTGAGTGGTAGGGCACAAAGCTGTACTCGAATATTTCTCTACAGTTACACATCCTTGCAAATGGGGACTGTGTGAAACTTCAAGCAAATGACCTTGATTTTCCTATTATCAGTTCTTTGTGTATAAAATGGGAAGATTAAACAAGATCAGCAATTTTCAAATTGTTCCTGTGTGCTTCAGGAACTGATGAATATTCAAAGAAATAATATTGACAAGTTCCCCATCTTAATCCCTAAAGGGAATGTTTTTGTGTTTGTTTTATATGTTAGATATATAATGCCCCTAATGAAGCTAAAAATATTGAAAACCACTGCTAAATCATCTCTGAGGCTACTTTTAAGTATATTATATAGCTATATTGTTGACTTTCTTTGCTCTTTTACATAAATATTATTCATAGGTGTTTTCATGCAAGCCATTACCACATAAAGAAAATTTCCAGTTTTTTATTTCTAATATAGCCTTGCCTTTATGGATGATTATTTTCAACTGCTCTTATTTATCTAAACTCTCAGAAAGATACAAAACATAACACACTACAAATAAAATCCCCCAATCCTCTTTGTTTATTTTCATTGTCCAAGCCGTAAAACCAAAAAGTCATCCCATGTTCAGTATGTGCCCTTTGGTCAAATATCCTGCCTCCTAGATATCTAAATCTACTCCATCCACCTTGGCTACTGTTTCTTTTAAGCACCAATCTCTTCTTGGAAGACATTAAATAGCTTCTACAGTGACTTCCTGCCTCTAATACCCTCCTTCCCCAAACATTTGCCCAAACCTCAGCCCAAAACCATCTTCTGCTATATTAAGCTAATCATTTATCTTTCCTTATAATGCCTTATCTAGGTCATACTTCATAGCTGCTAACACCTCCAATATTAACAATTCCTTATATGGCAAACACTCTTTTAGTGTCGTAATGTGCAGTTGTTATGTAGAACACGTTTGTGACCTAACCAAAATACAACCTCATTTTCTTTTCCTTAAACTTTTTCAAGAACATTTTTATTAAGGTTATGTTTCCCTGCCAGAGAAAACTCTGTCAGGCTGATGAATTCTCTGTTTGTTTTTTTTTTTTCTCTAAGTAAAAGACAGTTCTATAATTACTAAAGCCACAAAACAATGTCTAAATTTAGTATTAGAATATAAATATCTATCCAAGATGAACTTAACATCAGAATTTCTCCCACCTGCCTTCTTTGACCAACCTCAGGGTAAAGAGCCAGATGGTACCTTGGCCCTGAAGATGGGAGAAGCTGATTGTTCTTATGGGAGTGCTTTTATGAGGAATTCAGAAGTCCCCAGCCAGGACCCAATTCATCTGCAGTTCCCCTCTCTGGGCTTGAGGTGATGAAGGTAGCATCAATTTACCTATGAGAATGGTGCCCACAGGTTGGCAATTATTTTTTTTTTTCAAAGAAAGCTTTTCATACACCTTTTTCCTCTTAGTTTTCTTTTAGTCTGTAAACTAAATGGGTATGGGTAAGGATTATCAGTACTTGGAAATATCATTCAAAATTGTGCATGTGGTAATTTGTTACTTTAATTTAGAACTTCATGGGGCTTGTTTATTTATTTATTTAAGATTTGGGTGCCTAGTTGAAGTTTCAACATCAATATCCATTAGCTAACTTACTCTTTCGCACAATGCTTTATAACAGTGAAATCTAATCAGCTTTAGACATTTGTGGAAACTGAGGTTTGGAGGAGTTAAGTAAATTTTTCTGAGCTGCAGATCTCATAAATTACTACATTAGAAATTAATTTCAGGCACTGGACTCTGATGCCCTTGAGATCTGAAATACATAGACTTCAATGTAATTTCTTTCATGATCTGACCTTTATTTACTTATTTTAATATTTATTTTTTAGTTATAGATGGACACATTACCTTTATTTCATTTTCATGTGGTGCTGAGGCTTGAACCCAGTGCCTCACGTGTGCTAGGTGATCACTCTACCACTGAGCCACAACCCCAGTCCCACTTCTATTTAATTATAAAGCTATTTTTTTCCATTTCAGTGTATTCCAACATCATTGACCTTCTAAGAACTCTTCTCACCTACCGTCCTTCCCTTCCCTTCTGCCTACACACAGGGCATTTTCTCTACCAGATATACCTACTGCCTTCCATCCTTTATGGAGATACCTTGTGAACTCTTCTTCAAGACCCTACCAAAAATTGAAGTATTTCCTATAATATGCCGGTACATAACACTAAAGTATTTTTTACTTATTTTCTAATAATCTGTTTACCCTTATGTCTTGATATAACTCTGAGAACAATGCAGAAGAAGACTATATTCATCAAAACCTTGAGAAAATGTTTGTTGAATAAGTGAATTATACACTCCCTATAGGCTACCCCTGGAGAGATCAAATCCTTGCAAAGTCTGAAATGAGGTTAACTAATGGGAAATTATCTACTCTAACAAACTTATTTAAGAATAAGAACAAGTAAGGGCCAGAAAGCGAAAGTTTACTTTTTGGAGACACCCCATAGAACTCTTTTCAGTCACAACTTGGGAGATTTAAAAATCCCTTACTTGTGCAAAGCTTTGAGGTAAGATCATGTGGCACAATGCCAGCACGCAGAGCCCTTACCCCAATCTTCCTAAGATCTAGCAGATGTGACCAGGCTGTGCCAGGACCACCTGGGAGTCATTCCTAAGTGGTAAGACTGTCTTATTTATGTAAAGGTTATGACTACAATCCACAGCAGGTGTTTAGTTTACTGCATTTAAGGTCATTATAAAGGCACTTTGCTAGATGCTAAGATGCAATGCAGTTTAGATCTCACTTTAATACTTAGATCATAGTAACCACGTTAACTTAAATAACTCACTGTTTTTAATTAACTAAGTCAGTGGTTTTCTGTTATCTAAAACTTTTATAAGTCTTTTTTAGAGATAAAATATAAATAATGAATGAGTAAATGAACAAATACATGCTACTGTCAAGAAGAAGGATTTTTTTTTAAAAAATAGTGAGAGGCAGAGAGATTATTCACCTTTGTGTTCAGCAAAAGCTGGTTTAAGTAGTCTAATTCTAAGATTTTTATAATAAAGATTTATGAGTATTGGATTCATATCAAGAGTTTTGTCTTTAACTGCGTCTCTGCAGTAAAATATACTTATTTTTGAAACAGGTAAATATTAGTATCAAATTTAATTTTTAACTCTAACTCACGATCATACTAATAGGTAATAAAAGTATAGGGAATTTTCTTTCTTCTACTTCTTTTTTTTTCTCCCCACTTCATTTCAGGAAAGTAAATGAAATAGCAAAAAAATTAAGAAAAATTTTGGCATGGTTAAGATAGAGAAGTTATTATTTCATTTAAAAACAAAAATATCTGAAGTAAAAAAACATACAACATATGTTTTTAAAGTAATATCCGTGTTTTCTGTTTTTATATTTTTGAATAATAGAGTTTTATTAAATAATAAACTTTGAATAATAAACTTTTTACCCTTTTCTAGGAAAGAGACTCTGTTCTTATTATGCATATGAATGCTAAATGATGTAATATTGCTTGCTGTCTTTTGGAGACTTTCCTCTTGTTAGTGCTGCTATCCCATTTGACTGTAACCCTGTATAATCTGTAAAGAATGTTCTTAGTCATGGGCCTTCACCTTCCAGTGATTTCATCCAGATACAGTTTCCATAGGCTTTACTGGTTTAAACAGAAGAAAAGAGCAGACCATCTGAACAAAATAAAATGTCACCATTAAATTGGTTTTTGTAGCTTAAGGTATAGTGTAATGATATTTTTCCAGCAGCTGCTTTCAGTTGGACTTAAAGTTTAGAAAGAGCTTTGCACTGATACAAAATAATAAAGTGCAGGTTGTGTTACTTCCTTCTTTTGTGTCTCAAAGCATAAGGAAAGTTTTTGTGCTTTTCCATGGTCACTGATAATCATTAAGAATTTTTTGTTAACCTAAAGCATTGCCCACATGTCCATATGTGAAAAGCGCTTTTGAAAAAAAACTAAAAGCATTCTTTTAATAATTATGACTGTAACTTGAATCACTTTCCATTATTTCTCACTTAAAATTGCTTCCTTTTATAAAATGGTTCAATTACTTATGTAAAACGAGATGTCTTAGTGATAAATTTGTTGTTGTTATCAATAGGTAAGGAGTTCTTACCTATAATCACAGTAATTAATTTTATTTTCCAACCATGCTGATGGTTGGTTTTATTTATGAAGAATATAAACTTAAAAAAAAAATACAAACATAAAAGTAATCTAGATAATAACTATCTGTGCCAGTAGTTTTCTTTTTTAATTACTAGTGAAATAAAAAGGATGCAAAGGAAGAAAAGCATATTGAATATTCCAAAAATAAATAAATAAATAAATTGGAAGAGTTTTCATTGCTTCTCAGTAGAGTGAATGAATTGTCACCAGTTACAAAATTCACTCTTAAATAATCTGACCAATATTGGAAAAGAGAAAAAAATATATGAGATTCGTTAAGTGCTTGAGATTTCAATATATTTAAAATTCACGAATAGTTCATAAATCTTCTATTGTTTCTATTGTCAGAAGTTTCGAGGTCAAAATTAAGTATGGAGAGGTGTTTTCCAATTATACAATGTCCTTATCATATCTTGTTTTTATTTTTCATTAATTTGGCCAAGTTTATGTTCTTAATCACAAAGAATCACAAAGATGTTTTATCCTAGATTAGAACTAGGCTGCATGACAGAGTATTTCTGGAGATACATAGGATCCTGTGAACACAAAAGACAGTAACAGTTGTCAAACATTCCAGAAATGGTCAGGAGTGTGGCTCAGTGGTAGAGAGATTGCCTAACATGAGCAAGGCCCCAGTTTTGACCCCCAGCTCCAAAAAGTAAAGATAGACAACAAAGACATATAAATAAACTTCTGGAAGGTGAGAAGATGGGAGAGTACAAACTGGGTCTTGGTAGGTGGGTCTTACATTGCTGTGACACAGTGACTTCAGAACGAAGCTTTGGATGAATTTAAGAGAAGACTACCAGTTGATGCTAAAAATATAAGGCTCATATATGGACAGTAGTTGACATTTACTCATAGTATAAACAAAGTTCATACACACAAATTCTAGAGCCCTTCCCTAGTTATCTTTTGTTTTTAAAACTTCTTATTTAGCAGTATTTCTTATCAAAAGCTCTACAAAAAGCACCACAGGAATAAAAGTAGGCCCATTCTAACCTCCTCCCTGTTCACCCATTAGGTTGGTTAAGATTTTAATTCCTTTTCCTTATAGACTGCACTTTTCATAATTGGATTTCACATATAATATTATTTGGGTCAGAGGGAAAAATAGATTATGATTCTCTACTGGCTTGCAACCAGTAAAGATGGGAACACTGAGAGTAGACCTAGGGAAAGAAAAAAGAAAGGCCTATTTTAATTGGCCTTCCAAAGAGCACGTAACAAGATTGAAATGGGGAATTAACATGCTTTAATTGTGTATTCCAACAAAAACTCTTGAGGTTCACAACCAGCAATACACAAAAGAGAAACCATTTTCTCAAGTCAGAAAGACACAGGAATTAAATTGTTTCCCACTATCTTTTGTAATGTGTCTTTTCTGCCAGGGTCACAAAGAATTAATGCTTAGGAGTGGCCTTGCAGGCAAACTGATATTAAACTGTTTTGTTTTTTCCCCAGTGATATTTCTTTTTTAGCAATCAGTGACTACTTGACACAGTATACTTTAAAAGGCTAACAGTTTTTCTGACTCATCATATTTATTTTTCCCTTATTAAAGAGACACATAAAGCTTTAAAAAGGTGCAAGGAAATCCCTAAAGGACAATCTTTAGGTATCTTTTTTCAGTGCAAGATTTTGAGTAAAATTTTGGAAGTGTTGCTTAATGTAATATATCTCATTTTTCCATAGCACAAATGAAAAAAAAAAATCTATGCAGGAAGAATAAAAAAAACTTGAAATTTACAGTGATATTTTTTTTAAAGTAAAGCTTAGATTTTTAGAACAATAATTCCTGTCTTTTGAAGGATAAAAATAGAAATTGTGTTAGCAACCTATCCCAATGGTTTTATATCCTCATGAGAGAAAGAGGCTATGGAAGCGTTATGAAATCTACACCAGCAATTGCTAGAGTGCAACAAAGTCCCCAACTCCCCCAGCCAAGAAGAGACGGCAAAACCATCCATATTTCTATGCACACTTTTTTCCCCTCCTGGTTTCTAGGGAAACATGCTTTTATACATAAGACTGACTTGGGAAATCTTTTTTTAGATCCCCTGTTCAAATAAAAATTGCTGCTTATAATTGTGGAGAGCATACTAGGATTAGTGGACCTCCAAATCACCTGACTCTCAGATTTTCCCTTCATATCTTAGGTTAATGCCCCTGATCATTATTAATTGCAAAATAAATTTAATTTAATAGAGTTTTAAGAGACTAACTCAACGTACAGTAGTAAGTAGCTCTGGGGATTACTTAACCTCAAATTAAGTGCCCAATGTATAATAAAATATTAATATATATGGCCAAAACAGCAAAAAAGTGTGCCAAAGTACATGTGTGATTATATGTCCATATAATTAAAAAAGATAAAAATGGTAAAACTGTTCATGAGCTGAGGAAAGGCTAGCCTGGAGTCAAGGACTATAATAAAAAAGCATGAGCTCTATTGACTTACTTCCTCAGTCTAACATAGGCCTCAGGAATATGCAGACATTTTGAGAAGGGCTTTGGACCTTCATGAAATACAGATTTAGGGCAAGGAGGAGCTTAGATAAATCTGTAGACATTAAAAACATTTTAATTATTTACAAAATTATTAGTGTTTTGCATTTCTGTTGTTCATGAAGCTGTCGATGCTAGTTCCAGTTTTCAATTTGTATGTTGCTTGTCTTTCTTTCTCATCATACTTGCCCACCTTTTTTCAGATAAACCTTGCTCCCCCATTTATATCAGATTCAATGTACAATAGTTGTCAGATTTCAAAATACCTTTAAATATGTTAGAGTTGAGTAATTTTTTTTCTGTTAAAAACAAGCTTTCATGCCACAAAAAGATAATATAAAGAGATGAACTCAATCAGATTCTACATTTGAACTTTTAACATGACATACTTCATCATATTAATTCAGAGGAACATAAGTCTACTAAGCCAGAGCTATAAAAAAATTTATGTCAGTATGTTATGGTGGAGAAAGATAAATTTCAAACCTAATGAAATACTGACATTGAAAAAATACCTTTCCAAAGTGGCAGATGATATAACTAACAACAGCTCTTAATACTGCTATCAGTTTAGAGTATTGACAGCATGGATGTTATAAACCTGAACTTTGGATTTAAACAAGTCTGCATCTAATCCTAGATCTGTCACTACCTCTGGATGTGAACCTGCATAATTTACTTAATTCATTTGAGCTTTTATGTATACTTTCTTCATAGAGGTATTTAATTTAAAAATTGAGATTTTTTAAAAAGAAATAGTTATTTAATGAAAAATGGATTTAATGAAAAAAATGTGTGGTAGGTGGGTGAGTGGGTGTATGAGAAAACCTAGGTGGAACTTCAAGTATTAATTTCCTTCAGCTTATTTCCCCTGAAAGTTTTACTATGAATCTTTGTGTTTAGACACTTCATTATTTTGTATAATTATAATTTTAAAATGGATCAAGTCATCTAGAGAGATAAAGGAATTGGGAAATATTAAAAATTCCATGTTATTGGTCAAATATAAACAGCAGTAATTTTTATGGGAATGGTTTGGTGTAAATATCTCACCATTTGGGCTCAGAAGAAACTCAGAACTCCCCAACTAGGGAAATAATATTAAATATTGGTTCTAAAAGTAAAATTTTAAGTGAAGAAAAAATTAAAAAGGCAAATATTACCAATACCATCCTGTTATGACTCTTGTTTTTTCCATACCTTTATTGAGGGAAGTACTGTATTCTAGAGATGCACACTGAGGAGGATCTGCTGGAGGCCTGAATCAGTTCAAACCTCGCATGGCTGGGTGCATCCTTTGTGGCAGCAATGGTCTTCAGCCTCATTTGCCAGGAAGTGGAAGAATCTCAACTCCTTCACTTTCCTTAGCTCTTGGCCTTGGAAATGACAGTTTCTTTCTGATTTCTCTGAGAATAATACAATATTACAAAAGTGTTTGACTAGAAAAAATAAAAGAATGAATCCTGAACTTTCCTTACTGCAGGAAGAGGAAACAGTCTTCCCATTATTTTAAGCCAAGAGTTGATGAAAAGATGCAAACTCTGTATATCAAAGTGATTAATTACTTAGAAACTTCACCTAGGATGGGACCTTCCTGTGGGGTGAAGACAGTCTTTGAGATAAGTGCCTCAAAGTTTGGCTTTCTCAGTGTGGCTGGTTGCTTCCTGGATGGTGACAGGATTACAGGAAGTAGAGGTGAGATACAATTATATCATCTGCTTCTCTGCCAGGATTGTCGAGTTCTGGAAGGCAGTTTCCCTCCTCAGATGGCTCTGTCAACGGCTGCTCTTCTCTTTTTCTTTTCTTTTGGAAAAACTCTTGAAATCCTTCTGAAATGAGTGCAACCATTGCTCCTTGAAGCATCTTTTACACTTGACATTTTATCCTCTAGGTAGGTATAATAAGAAAGATGGCTCTTTTTTTCCTCTCCTCAGGAGGTTGAGTGCTGGTGGATCCAGAACCCAAAGGAGAGCAGATTGCTGAATTATTACTGTTTGGCATTTATAAGGTGTGTTTCCTCTGAAGAGTGTGAGGCACATCGTAAAATGTTAATTAATAGCCAGTATTCTTCAGTAGGTCCCTAGAGATAGCAAATGCAGGTGATGATCTGACACCCACGCTTCTACCTTGGGAGTTAGGAAGCCCCGTTCATAGTAAAAAATGGAGAGCAGGTACAAAAGACCCCGGGGAATGAATGTTTATATTAGGTTAGAATTGCCCCTCTTTCTAGGGGATCAGACAAATTTGACAAATTTGGAGCTTCAGTAAAGTGAAGGAAAACCGTAACAGAGAAAAAAAAAAATCAATGCAGGTAAGAGAAAAGAGAATGAAGTGGAAAGAATAAGTGGAAAAAAGTGAGACATTGGTGACATCATTTTTTCTTACAAAGGCCTCAGATGGGCTTCAGGCGCCAGAGTTCTTGCTCCCCCTTTCCCTCAGGAGTGCTGAGTCTCAGGAGGGCTGAGGATGGGGTTGGGGGTGCAGCCCCTCTCAGTCCCTGGTGAAAGTGTATGTGTGTGATTATTTTCTCTTTCTTGTTTTTCTTTTTCTTTTCTTTTTTAAATCTAGAAATATTCAACCTAAAATCTTCTTGCATTTATGAGTTGTTGGAGAAAGGCAGAATCTGTTTTTGTAGTTGATTTGTTTTTTCTTTCTGTTTATATGTTTGTTTGTCCATTTGGTGTGACCGTGTGTGAATGTGATGAGTAGTTATGCTGTTTTTTGTCGTTGGTTTTGGAGTGGTGGCAGTTTGTTGGCTTGCTATTTTAAGGTTTAAAAACCTCATAGGAAACAGATATCATTTCCTTAAATTCTTTTCTACTTTGCATTTGAGAAAATCTCAAGTGACAGAAGCAGTCATACAGATGTTAGAGCAGATTTTATTGGGTTGAGTGTGCCGCTCAGACCTCTTTTACACATAAAATGAAGATCAAAATGAATTTCAAGAGCAGTTTTTAAGAAAAAAACTTCACGTAACATGCAACCCGGTAGTTTATTTTGGAAAGTTTATTTTGGAAAGTGGTGTGTGTCCTTATTTTGTTTTTGTTTTCTGTGGCCTAATGGTTTATGTTATTAGAACTGGGCAGCCACTTTGCTGATAGAGGAGGTGCACAGGTATTTGGGTTTATTACAGAACTGCTGATTCTCTGTGGCACTTGTCCCTACTTCTATCCTGACATAACTGTGTCAAAGCAAAAAAGCCCTCCCACCCCCCCCCCCTTCTCCCTATTGGATAGTCTCAACTCTTGGAGTCTTCAAATTTTTTAGCATTGATTTGATGGGCTGCTATTCTCTTTTGGTAGGCTTTCTCTCTAGTTTTCATATTAATCTATACATGTTGGTAAACAAACAATTAAAGTCAGATTTTCTGGAAAGACAATATAAAATTTTCTTAAGTTTTTTATTTCCCTGGAACCCAAGGATAAAGTGGAGAAAGTTAGTGTAAGAATATTTTGAAGACATCTTAGTTGTCTAAATACAGAGCCAATAACCACGTTAAGGTCTACAAAATAATGCTGTACAGTTCTAAAACTTGAAGTTAGTTTTATTAAATGACTGGAAAGCTTAATTGGAAGAATTTTTTAAATTCTTCAATAAATAACACAGATGCCTAATATAAGCTTGGCAATCAGGTGCTCAAGTGAAATATATGAAAAATAAATGAACATAAAATTTCACATCAGGGCTAGGGCTGTAGCTCAGTGGTAAAGCACTTGCCTCACATGTGTGAGGCACTTGGTTCAATCCTCAGCACCACATAAAATAAAAATAAATAAAGATACTGTGTGTTCATCAACAACTAAAAAATATTAAAAAAAAAATTCACATCAGTACCAGGAGTGATCCTTATGTGTAGTAAATCAAATTGATAAATACCCAAAATGTGGTATAGTAAAAGTAGAAGAAACAGAGATAGAGGAAGGACACACATTTTATTTAGTTCAAACTTTGAACTGCAGCTGAGAACCCAAAGCAATGAACACTAACTTGTACAATGTCAATATGGTTTACTTGCCTCTTAGTTGTGCTATTAGTATGCCAAATATTTCTCATAACTTAAAGACGTGACTGCAATTACTAATTACTAATTGTTTCTATTCAAGGTCTGAAGAAAGAAAGAATAACATTTCATTAGTTTTCCAGGATAGAACCTCTATTATGATTCTTAATATTTGTACTAAAGTAAAACTCATTCCTAGTTGTTCTTATGCAAGTAATAAATATTGTAGAAGAGTACCTCCCATGAATTTATTAAAAGAAAATGATAATTCAAAGCCACATAATTCAAAACACACCCTTAGTATGTTTACATCACCGTCTCAAGAATAGAAATGACCTGAAATATTGTTAAGGCAGCACACCTTTCCTGAAGCAGTGGGGCTTAACTAAATCAAAGCATATGGTGAAGACACCCTGCAAAGACGGAAATTTTCTTCCATGAATTTTCCCAGTTTCCAAGCTACATTTGCATGTACGTTTCATCACTTTGTGTGTAAAGAATGCACAGTGACAGGTCTAGGCTATTTTTGCATATGTATAGAGGTGTAAGAATATGTAATATACTTAATAAAAAGTGAAATAGTGACTTAATGTGGTGGTAGGGCCCTGCATATCTCCAAGAGGATCTTTGGGGCCTTGAAAGACCAATTGTTAAAAATGTTTAGAGAGCAAAATTTAAAAAGCAATTTCTATAGAAGTCATTGATTTATTGATTTATTCTCAAAACATGTGGTCAATACTGACACTTGACTCACCTTTGAGGAGCACATTCTGCCTGGACTCTCTTGCCAAGTCACCCTCATTATCAACCTTCCTCCTTAGTTAGGTAACCAGAAAATTCCAAGTGAACAGCTAAGCAGCCCTGTGGCCCTGTGTTGAGGTAACATCTTTCTAGAGTTGAAGTCATTGTGTTACACTGATCTGTTTTTCCAGTGAGATTTCACATTTGTTAAAATATACCTTGAAATCAGCAGTAAGAGAGACCCTCCCTGGCCCTCAGTTACTCACACCTTCTAGTGTCAGTTCCCTCTGGGACTTAGAGTGAAACTGAGCACTTTGGCAAATCTAAAAATAATCAGTCCATTAGTATCAAGTTGCTTTCCTGAATATAGCAAGGTGTTCTTTCCCTCTCCCCCATCCCCAGCCACCCTCCCAACCTAAACCCAAAATCTATTATGTTCAAACTACAATAGGAACTCTATGGACTTACAATTTTCACTCCAAGGATTGAAGTTATAAAACATAATAGCATATAATGTTACACACAAAACTTTTTGCAACTTTGTAATGTTATTTTACTAAATTCATAGGTAAGTAAATGTAGATCTTGCTGAAACAAAACCATGATATGCAAAACACAATACATTTGACTATATTTACTAACATGACATTTTATTATTAATAACATAATTGTTATTTTATGTGATTTTTGTGAAACACGCAGAAACATAGATTTTTATATACTAAAAAAGATTATGATAAAGCGAGCTATTTTTATTTCAACAAAATTGGTTATATCTACTGGCAAGAATACTTGCCAGAAAAAAAATCAAAAGTGTTTTGTTAAAATAAAATTATCATTTATTTATTATAATTTAACTTTAGATCTAAGATATTCCAAGTAGTATGTATTTTGAAATAACTGGTTGTTTTAAGTACCTGAAATTAATTTTAAATATATTTTAGCATAACTACTGAAAAATATTTCTTTATTTTTCACAAATTTTCAGGATTACGTAGATGACATGTTATGATTATTATACTTACATAAGATAGTAACATCAAAAAGCATTGTCTATCTTTCTCTTATCAAATATATCCTAACATGCTCCTTAAAATAATATTCCAGTTTCATATACCTCTATGGACACCTGGAAAATTAATTAGAATCCACAGAAAGAAATGGAGTTCAGTGTTTGCTTTCCAAATGCCTTTTTTACAGCCACTCACAGGACAATAAAAACATTCTACTAAGATTCTTTTTCATGCTGAGGAATGCACTGAGTGGGGTCTGTTTTGGGGGACTGTAAGGGGAGAAACCTGGGGTGCTTTAAGGTTAATGGACAGTGATTAAGGTTAATGGCTGAGTGCTTAAGGTTAAGTGCTGTATTTACATAGCTGCCAATTCTCCTAAAAAAAAAAAAAAAGTCCTTGTCTATCAATCAGTTTCAGCTAATAGCCAATTAAACAGCAAATGGAGGATACAGACCAAAGGTAAAGACCCTTCAACCTGCATTTATAGGGTAGAATTGTCAATTTTCCACAAAGAATATTTATTGAACACCTACTTTGTCAGGCATGGCTGTGTTGCACACAACAAAGTAGAAGCCAAGGCCTCTGTGTTGAAAAAACTTGGCATCTAGCTGGGAATAGACCTAAGTATGACAATATCTCAATACAGAAAGCTATCGAATACATCACACAGGTAAGACACATTACATAATCCTGAGCAGGAAAAGATACTACCTAGCTCAAGATTTCATAGAATGGGGAAGGATATTTAAACTAAACCTTAAAATTAATAGCTTTCCACAAGCTATATTTCATTCTAATTTTTAAAAATATACAATCCCAAGGAATGCGAACATACGTCAGTGACAACATTTGACAAACATACTGCTCTGTGCTACAACGATGTGTATAATTTAACAATACTACTAATAAACAAGAAGCTCAATAGGAATATGCATATGATCTTTTCATACACAATATCTCAAGATCAATTTAAATTAATGATGACTACACCACAAACAGCCAAAGAAAATTAAATCAGTGCATTATATTGAATTCAATGTAGACTTTTCTTAGACTAGGCAAACCAGAATGGTGTAGGGGCTGTAAGGGTCTGTAGTATCCGGCACTTAGCCAAGGCAAACTGTATCACTGACCCCCAAATGGCTACATGATTAATTATGTGGATGGAGTTAACTAAAAAAAGACTGATGTTCATCTCTGCAGAAGCGATTGGAAACAGTGCTTTATACATGGAGCAGCCTCACTTTCCCTCAATGAGCAACATTCAGCCAGGCCTCTGTTTTTCTCTTACTTTCTTCACTCTCCCTGAATTTCCAACTGATTTCAGAAGGAAAGCATACTAGGGATGGAGAATATGGCAGTAAAGGGCGGAAGAGGAACAGCCAGAATGGAGGAGAAGGTAAAAATTGACAGGTAACACATAATCATGAAAAGTGAAATTTAAAGCATCTCTTAAAGAATATTTTTTAGTCTGTAAGGTTCTTCTACTGCTTAGTTTCAAAATGTTCAGAGCTTGTGCATAAACTAGGCAGAGGTGAATTGGCACCAAAAGTAAGCAGTGAACTTGAGTAGTCCTGATCTTCTGACAGCAAAAGTACTGGATCATTCAACAGCTCCTGGATCAGGCCTGACCTGGGGCAGGATCGACAAGAAGAGTTCTCTTACATAAAATATAAAAAACCTTAAAAGGTTAGGATTGTATTCATTAAAAAATGGATCTTTTAACATGCTGCATCTACCTTTAATGAGCCTCCCTTTCAGATCTGGTAGTGAGCATTACCCCAATAGATTGCTTTGGTTTAGAAATTAATGGGAAGGAGGGTGGTAATGTAAAGAATACAAACTATTCAGGAGTACAGGATTTTGTGAATGGAAAAACCCTACTGTTAGCAAAATTTTCTTAATGGAAAAATCCAAAGTCAACAAGAATGCTGTGATAAGGGGGGGACTCAACTGTTGAGAAAGAAGAAGAAAGGTTATTATTGAATCAGGAAAGGTGTGAGGAGAAATGCCAAGGCCACAGTTCATGACACTCAAAATTTGCTAAAGATGAGTTCTGTTTTTGATATTGCCCGGCTCTCCATACTTCTAAGTAGAGAAGGCCCACCTCAGGGTGGGGTTGACCAAGGACAAGATACTAGAGCAAATCTAAATCTGCAGGACTCCACCAGTCTTTCAAATATTCACTTAGCCTCACTTGCTTCTGTATCTCTCTCAATTATTAATGTCTTGTGCTGCACAGGTTGGGATGAAACAATAAAAACAATTTTATTGTTTAGACTTAAACAATATTTCAAACTCTTGAAGTAATTTTGGGATGTCCTACTGAAAAAAAGTAAAACTAAAAACGTTTGAAGTATATTATTCATCTGAATGAAGACAGCCAGTCACAGTTGATATTGAAACCGAATATCCATTAAATAAGAAATGTAGTTTATAGTAGAAAAAAGATCTAACAGAAACTTCATAAATCTCTGACAAAAATTCCAAAGATTTATAGTTCAGATTTTAAGAAGAAATGTGAGATAATTGAAATATATTTTTCTATTTCTTTAAGTAAGGCTTAATATGGTTTTATATGTTTTTCCCTATTACACATAATGCAAGATAAATTAAGTTCACTCTTTTCAGCTAATTACATTGCACTGTCTCCATTTCATTATGGTGTCTATAGTTTGACAGAATAAAAAATTAGCTTTAATAGAAAAAAGGCAAATTATTATCTATTTAAAGTGCAAGAAATGCATTTTAATTCTTTAATTCATAATAAGCATTTAACAGAAGCCAGAAAAATTAACTGAATCAATGCCCTCATTTTTCAGTATTCAAGTAACTTGAGGATATTTAATTATTCTCAAGAGTAGTTTATTAATTCTGTCACGACTGACTTTAAGTCATTAAAATGCATTGTATAAAGAAGATGTGTTTAAAAATTAACTCACATCCTTATGAGAGTAATATATCTTCTACTTACGTTTGTTTTTAAATTGTTTTATGTCTTAGTGTTGATCAATGTTGTTTTAATTGTACATGAAATTGTATACTGCACTTCTTAAAAATGAGACACAAAAGAAACTGTATACATTGTCCATTTTGAACTTCTTAATTTATAGATAAAAATATAAAGATAGTACTAATAATATTAGTAGTACTAAGTTTTCAAGTACTATCAGTTACCTGTCCATGGTCTTGCTACATATTTGGACTTTACTGAAAATAAAATCTCTGAATTTTTGGTTTATTCTCTACTCATTATAAAACAATATACATACAAAAATGTATACCCATCATGCAATTATATAACTAATATCTATTTCTAAACAGTAAGTTAATAGATTGAATTTGCATCACAGATTAGTATTCATTCATTTAAATTCTGTTATTTCAAATCTTATTTGGTGCTTTTAAAATCTAATAATTAGCATCAGCAACAAATCCTTCCAAAAAGTTGTAAGCCTACTCTGCCCATAGCCCTGTCTGGAAAAATAGCTGGAGTTAGTCCTTAAACAGTGATGATCATAATTGTAGGAACTCAGCAGGTATCATCTGTTCATGACACAGATGCCCTTCAAAAAAGCCTGAGTTCCTGCTACTTCCTTTCCTTCCCCTAAGGCATGCTGTCCTCAGCCAGGGCCATATATGACAATCTCATGATCACAACTGAGAGACTATACCTGGTTCCTCTTACTGCCTCTTCCCCTTGCAAAGATAGTGCTCAAGAACCAGCATACTGAGTTTTGGAAGTAAATCTAGGCTTATCCTTCATGAAGCCTCAGTTATTTTCAGAAGTTACACAATTCCAAGTTTTAGTCTTTTAGATGCAGTATCAACCTGTCATAATCGAGTATAGTAAAAATAAGACAAAAAAATCTTGAAATTTTTAATTAACAAAACCAGACCTTTTACAGCCCTTTGTAATGTTGGTGTATAGGTACATGTAATTTGAAGTGTTTATGGAATGGGAAGAAATGCTTACAATACTGTGCATACAAAAACAAAACTATAAATGAAGGCAGGTTTATGTGCAACAAGTATAACCATAAACTAAAGCACAGTCTGGATTTGTAGACAGAAGAGAAAAAGGCCATGCTAGTTCTTAAAATTAATCTTCTCAACCTCCATGTTATCCCCCTGTTGATAAAGAGCTAACAGTATATTTTCCCCTTCTTTGGGATAATTTGATCTTTTGTTAACTGTCTAGACTTACTCCACTTGAAAATCAGTAAAAATCAGAATGTCTGCTGTATTTTAGGAAGATTTACCTATGATAAAAATGACTCTTGATGGCTACAATGAATCAGGACGAGGAAAGCTATAAACCTGAAAGCAAGCCTGAGTTTCCCTGAATATTGTGGCTATTTGCACTGAAAGGGCCCCTTTCAAGAATCCTAAAAGCTGTGTTTCTGTTGTTGGAAAAGCTATCTGTATCTACAGGAAAGGAAGCTTTTAAACTAGGGTGCCCCAAACCTGTCTCCTTTTGACCTTGTCTGCTTTCACTGAGATATTAGACTGCTATAAAGAAGTCCTGAAGTGGAGCTGCTGATATTGCCCTGCTGGTAGTCTGTGGTTCTTCCTTATACCATCCGCATGAATGTAGGCACAACAAATATGGCCAATAGCTTTGTGAGAGAGCTTGTGGCTGCTTAGGAGAGTCCAAAAGACTTTGGAGAAACACACTATCCAAGCCATACTAATAAAAAAAAATGGGGCTTTGTCATAATCAAAAATTAAAGTTCAAAATTTCTAAAATAATTTGAAAATTGTCAATACTACTGTGGTTTAAACATCTTTTAATTAATATAGAAGACCTCTGTGTAATGGTCTTGGTAGTTATAGTCATTATTTAAAGTTACATATTACATAATGTAAATTCTAATAGGCCAAGGTAAAACTGGAAACAACATTCAAAATGCATATTTTTCTTGTTGGTGCAAACAAAAGCTTGTGATGTAATTCTTAAAAGAATTAAAATAAGGCCTGGGGTTGTGGCTCAGTGGTATAGTGCTTGCCTAGCATGTGAGAGGCACTGGGTTTGATCCTCAGCAACACATAAAAATAAATAAATAAAGGTATTGTGTCCAACTACAACTAAAAAAGATTAAAATTAAACAAAATAAAGTCCATTAAACAAAATAATTTTTATGTGACAGTCTTTACTGTGCAAATATATATAATAGAATCTTGCCAAATAAAAAAATTTTATAAATACATGCAGATAGTTACTTATTCACTTTCAAACACACAGAGAAAGTGTTTACTACATTATTATAACATGGAAGTTAATGGATATACTTTAAGAATATGAAATAAAATAAGGTTTGATACAAAAGTATATCATTTCCCACTGATAAAACCATTTTAGTATCTGCATTTACACAAAAGTGTGATAAAAAGGTGTATTACAAAAGAAACAGCATTACCTGATTTTTCTAGAGTCAAAGTAATGGCAACACTAATGCTTTTAAGGCAGGCCAAGAAACCAGAACTATAATAAAAACAATTTCTATCACAATCTGCATAATGTGGACATCTTGACATTTGAACACATCTGCTGCTTTCAATATTAGTCACTTGAATGATTTTTATAGGTTTAATATTATTCATTAAGTCAAGAAAATAAAACACACTGTTCATCTATAAAATGGAAGTGACAACTTTACTTTTGCTTATCAATATAATTAAGCTAATGTGATCCCACAAACATAGTAGTTACAGAATTAATGTTTCTTCTCTGTTTTTATCCACATAGACTTGTTTTTATGTCCTAAAGGAAATAGAACTGTTTGCATATAAATTTCTGTCACCCAAATTTTCATGTTGTGTAAGCTAAATATTTTGTTAAGAAAAATTGGTTTTGATAAAATATACTTCTATCATAATTTCAGAAGTGAAAAAGATCAATGTTACACTATACAATCTATTTTATGGAGTACTTGAGAGTAAGAATGACAATACAAGTCAATATTTTATGTGAATTTTAAGAAGTTCTTGCCAGAAGCAACAATTTTTATTGTCTTAACCATGTGTCAAAACACTATTGGATATGATTGGGCTTAAAACCAAGCCTAATTCAAGGGTTTAGGATTGTAGAATTACTTTCAGATTGTAAAGAGTTAGGTCTTTTGTTTTAACTTTGTTTCCTTTTTTAACTTGTTGGAAATGGGTACAGGGAAGAGACTCATCAAGAAACAGTATTAATCAAATATGAACCCTGCCTTAAGTTTATAGATTAGAAAATGTTTTGAGAAGTGATTCTTTGATCCAAGAAAGAGTTCTTTTTTAAGCTTATATTTTATAAATTCTCAAATCTGTAACAGAAGTAATTTGAAATGTATAATACTAAGGAATAAAACAAAAGTGAAGATGACTGCTAATTAGAAACTCTTTTGAGTTCTGATTTATACACACCTATGAAAGAGCAATGATAATGTGTACTTCATAATAAACTTAAAGATTCACAGACATGCTTCAAAATAGGGTACATATTTCTGTGGGCCTAGAATGAAGATAAATATTTAATATTTAGCAATAGTAGAGACCAACACTTTTGAATTTGGGTTGCAGAAATGGCCAAGAGTTCGACTTGTGTAGGTGTACTAGGAGTAAGAGGCCTCTGTATGAAGGAAGGATCATGAGCTTAGTTGAATGTTGTGAGTGCCCACTGGGGATTTGGAATGTAGGAAAACACAGAATTGAGCAGAGATAACCCCTCCCCAGATCTGAGTGGAACTGTCCACCACAATGTCTAGGTCTGTAAGGTTCCCAATTATTTCTTAGGAGCACCAGCCACAAGTGACCAGAGTAAGAACTACTTTTAGACAGGTGCTCTGTGGAAGGCTTGGAATGTGAGGTTAGGGGGAAAGAGAGAGATAGGGTTGGGTAGGGGGAGAAAATGAGAGAGACACACAAATAAACATGAAGTAGTTACTGGATAATACAAAAAAGATTTATTAGTAAAAGATTAACTTCACGGAGTTAGCCTGTTGATCTCTTTGACTAATGATAGTGATAGAGGAAGTCTTTGACCACTGTTTTTAAGTAATCATCAATCCTCAAGGTATTTAGAGCTTTCAGATCCTGTCACCGTATATTCATTCTTCCAGAATCTTGAGATTAGGTTTTAAAAAATCACTTGTTTTCCTCTCTTTTCTCTTATAAGAGTAGTCTATGGTTTTATAAATGCCAATCACATTTAAATACCTTTATTAAACAGCTTTTACCAAAACCAAAGGAAATATGAGAATTAAAGGAACATTTAATTCAACTTACATTTTTTAAGAAAATAAGTTAAGGTGGTTTAGATTTTGAAGTAATTTCCTCATATTCATTTCATTTGCCTTATATAAACGTTCTTACATTTATAAAAGTAAATGACACCTTGGTTTAAAATTTTGGGTAATATAGACTATTAAAATAAGATTAAAATCTCTGTAAAGTGAACATTTTTCTTTTATTTGAGAGAGAATACACAGACACATTATGTTAAAGTTATACCATGAAATACAAGGGTTTTTTTGTCACAAATATTTTATTTTCAATCTCTTCACAAAGAATCTCAACCATGTCAATAAATGTCTGAATTAGGGAGAAAGTGTTTTAGCAGATAGGCATACCACAGATGCAGGTCCTAGGAAATTCTGTATTTCAAATGAAATCTTGTGAAGATTTGTTTTCCAGGCTATGTGTCTGCATGACTGAATACACACACACACACACACACACAAATATATATATATATATATATACACAAATAAAGGAAAAAATAATTAGCATTATATCTCTTGGAAAAAAAATGTCCAGGTGTTTCTATTGAATAATGGAAGGCTGAAAATCCTTGAGGGTGTCTGTCAGCTCACTTTCTTCCTTGCAGGTGGGAAGGTGATTAGATAAATCTGAATGAGAGACTATTGTAATTAGTTTTCTTAGCAAAGCTTTAGCCTAGTTGGAAATAACCCTGAAGAGATAAATTCTTGTCAGACCCAGTACTAACAGGAATGGAAACTTAGCAATTGAGGGAGAACAGAAACACTACCTCTTCTTCCCATTTCTGAGATTTAACTGCAACTCCTTCTTTACCTGTAGGAGACCTCTGGAAAATAGTAGGGTCTACAAGTTCTGCAGGATGATGTAACTGGAAGTAAGATCAGACTCACTCTTACCTGACATTCAACTATTTAAGCTTTGTTCTAGTGGGCATGCTATCAATTTTTGTTTATGAACCCTTTTCCAAATTCACCTAGTCTTGATAAAGTGGCCAGAGATAAAATCAGCTTTGTACTGTTAGACCAGAGATCATGCAGACCTCATGGTCAGATGAGGTATCTGCCTTCAGGCAAAGTTAATTTGAACCTAAGCTCCACTACTTATTAGCAGAGATGTGTAACGGGCCATATCCTGTAACCACTTTATTTATACTTTATCAACTGGAGTAGAAACAATACATACTTTATTGGACTATGAGGTATATCATGGATAGAAAGCACTGAGGATACTGTCCCCTGTATTTTGTAGGTACCCAACCAATGTTTTTCATTAAAACCCTTTCTGGAAGTTGTCAACTTCCAATGCAGAGCAAAAATGATGCCTTGACTAGAAGAGGACCTGATGACACAGCTGTGGGCATTGGTGAAGTGTGAGGCCATCAAGGAGGCACTGTGCCTGCTATGCAGAGGTGACTACATTGTCTTCTCATTGGGTAGTCTTTGGAAGCTCCATTTGTGAAGTATTGACATTCAAAACTGGGCTATTCTTTGTTCTATACTTTCTATCTTGATGGGTAATATTATTCCTTTATTATAATTGCACATGGACTTTTTACACTTTGTGTTGATTTAGGGTTAAAAAGTTATTTGAAAGAGAATATTCCTTAGGGTAAATTGATATAAACGATGATTTCTAAAAAATTTCCTCTTGGCATACGGAAATTTTCATGTGTAATAAATACAGTATATTATGTTGTTTGTATTACTTGATTTCTCATATTGCAATCTTATTTGAAAACATGGGTGGGTAAAGCCCTGAATCATGAAACAAACACAATGAAAATATAAATGCTCTTATTTAAGGACCATCTAAATTATGAATTGCCTTAAGTTTAGCATACTTATTAGCAAATATAATAGCAGTCAAAAATCATTAAAAAAAATTTCACAGTGGACTTAGCCATAAGTTTTCCCAGCACAAGTCCTGATGGAAAGATTATAACTACCATTATACCTTTTTCACAAAACAGATTATAACAAAAACTCCATTATAGTTTCTTGGGCTTCTCAAAGGTTTATAATTCTTTTGTTCATCTCTACTGTGCTAAATTTCTGCAATGAATTCTGCCATTAGTGAAAAAGCATTATCTTCATGAGTTACCTGCGTATATTGTCAGCACACAGCCAGCATTTAATCATAATAAACTTAGATGAAACACCAAGCCTTCTTCTGTCACACACCACATATACCCTCACAGTGCCCCTAAAGGTTTATTAAATTAACTGAAACTTGAGGAAGGGCTATATAAACTATTTAGATGAAAAGTGAAATTTCCATTTATCATTCTATGCTTTCAATTATTAGCTTGAACAATTTTTCACTTTATTATTATTATTTTTTTGCTCAACTTCATGTACTATTTGATGTTGTTGCTCATGTATGAAAATAGTCACATGCATTAGAAATGTGCAGTATGGACCACTTGATTTTTATTACACTTTGAAAAGCAGATGAATAAATCAAGAAGAAAGAAATTTAAATGCAGTGCTGAAGTGAGGTCCAGCCTTTGAAACTGGCTTTCTATTAATCACAGGGCTGACCTTTCCATTAAGGGGCACTTGTTGGAGTCATTGACACGGTTACAGCATTCATATGTGTGAACTGTACTCTGTGGTATTCATGTACTGAGGAAAGCATAGTGAAATTAGAATCTCTCCCTGTAGGGGGTAGACATTGACCGCTATTCAATGCCAACAATTGTCGGTTAAAGTATTTCATGAAGAATGACTTTTAAACTGCATTTACTCCACCATCAGTAATGTCAAATGCAATTCTTAAAGAAATATATTTAACTGGCAGTAATTAATTAACCCTCTCATAGCAGCAACTTTATCCAGGCTAAATCATTTTTGAATATACACAAAGGAGTCATCAGAATTCTACCGTCATGGATTTTAAATCATCATTTTCAATGATGTCCATCTATAATAGTTAGAAAACAAAAACAAAACACTGGCCAATGGGGAATTACTTTAACAATGTGATAGTGTTTTGTTTAAGTTTGCCTGTCTCAAGACTCTAAACATGTGTATTGTCTTTTGAGATGACAACGCCATTCAGACTCATTTTCCAAGTACATAACAAAAATTTTAAAAATCAACTCAAGAGATCATAAATACATATATTGTTGTGGTAAGTTTTATTGCATCCTTTTCCTGAAGGATTAATTTAAGTATCATAACTGGAGTCTTTGTAAGGGCATGTGTTCTATGTGTTTATTTCATACGCGGAGCATCATCCATTTGAACAGCAAACACATTCTTCTACACTGCCTGACACTCCACCTGAAAGTCCACCGCAGTTAGCTTGTTAACACAATTCAAGATATATGGTGTAGTAGTAAAAAGATTCCCCATAGCCAAGTAAAATTCAGAGTGGAGGGCTCAAGGAACACAGATCTACTTAGATCAAATCTGAACTTCAAGTTCAAACATAGTTTAATGGTGAATCCAAAGTTGTAAATGCAAAGTAAACGCAATGTGAAGGCTGCTTTAAACCAAGCATGAAAGACCAAAAAGTCAAAGTTGAGATTTCCCACATCTGGTTTTAATAGCTCTTCCTAGGCTATTAGACAAATGACCTTTTGTTTTGTTTTGTTTTGTTTCACAAAAAGCATTATCATTGTCATTGTTGCTACAATCTAATTCTGCCTTTAGAGTTTTCAGGATCACTTCTTTGGAGAGAGTCAAAGCTGTAGAATGAATTTGTTAAGCCAAAATTACAGGAAAATTCTTCACATTAATGTATCAACAATGATGTAACAATATAGTCATGCATAAAAGCCGAAATCCATTTTCAAAAAAGGGTTTGAGCTTTGTAAAGATTATTTTTTCTATTCTCAGAACTGTGACAAAGCACTTGTCACCATCATTTTTGACAGTAATAAAGGATATTTCACCCAGAAATAGCAGTTAATATGCCAGGCTCCGGGCTTGAATTAGCATTATTATTAGCACCACATTTCAGTTTCAAGACCTTCTGAATGAGGAATCACTCATGGAGTATTTAAGCTGCAGTGACAGTGCCAGGGCACTGTGCAAAACGAAACTGGAGGAAATCCACAGGGTTATGAACACAGGTTTTTTTGCTGGTTCATTTTTGCACAGTCTTTAGAGGATTCCCTGAGAGTAAACACCCTTAATGAATTCCCAAGTAAAAGAAGGAAAGATAAATATTCTACTTACTGCATTTGTTGTCCTTTGTCCATGTGCTGAAGTCAAAGGGCTGTTCTGCAGTTCTTACCTAGCTCCAGGTTGCCCTCCGGATTAGGCATAAAAGTGAGCGGCAAGAAGCATGTTGACTTTCTAACTGTACAAGGAGCAGCCCATCGCACTGCTGCTAGTGAGCCAGTCAGGACAAAGTGCTAAACTTCAGCAGGAGAGCACAGCATCTATTACCCCTGAGGCTCTACCATTTCACCTACACCTGGGCGGATCTATCAAGCTTCATCTCTATTAGAGCTATTTGACTCTGTGGTTTAGGAGGGAGGAGGGAAAAAAAAAAAAAAAAAAAAAAGAGGCTTGCCGTTGTCACACTTGTTTCCTATTAAAGAGCCTTACGGTGGATTGAGTAATTGTGTACGAAGGTAGTCTGGCTGGCAGATGTGTGCAGCCCCAGCGGAGCACTAGATTCAAGGCAGATGGGTTGTACCAGGGCGCAAACAACATTGAGAGAGAGAGAGGCGTGATTAAAACAGCAGGCCTCTGTTTTATAGTGCTGGAAGTGGGGTAGCATTAAAGCTCCTGGGAACTAGAGCTCCCCAAATGATATTGCTCTGTATGAAAGAAAACAATAAATTCAATAAAAAAGAAAGATGTTCAAACTACAAAAGTTATAGAGATATTTGTAATATTCAATTTAACTACAAATTAAGTATTAAATGGCACACTCTTCCCCAATACCCTAACTAAACTTAATTAAAACTACTCAATAATGGGTACATAGTGGGTTATTGATAGTGTTAATGTGATGGATTTGAAACAGATCCCTCATTCTGCTACATAAGCCAAGGTTATCTTTTTAATCTGAATTAAATTGCTTTAAGGAGATTTACACTGTTGGGCAGATTGACATCCTGCAATTGGGCTTTTTTTTTTTTTTAATGTGGTTGAAGCCAATTGTTTGAAAAAATGTCCTTATCATTAGTTATTTCTGCATACTCCTAATAGCTCAGGTAGCTTGATTCAAGGAAACTTTAGGGCTTTCTATGTCACTTTTCTTTCTGACAATAAAATTGCATAAAAAAGTCAGAATGAGTATAATTTAATTTCAAAGTCAGAACTGTTTGGTCTATTTCCCTATGCTGTTGAGAGCTGTTCTATGTTCAAGGGTGAGCAACTACTAGTGTTAATGATAATGATGATGATGATAATTGAACAATTGCTCTATGCCAGAAACATGCAAAGAACTTTGAAGACATTATCTCCTTTGATACCTACAAGGAGTGAGGTCAATACTACTATTATCACCTTTTCACCTCTTCTTTTTTTTTTCACACATGAGGGAAAGTGTCCCTGAGAGGTTCCTCCATCCAAGGTCACACATTTGTTATAGGTTGGAAGCAGAATTCAATTCAATCTGTCTCTAAATTCTCACTCTTCCTGAAGTCAGATAGTCTATGCAGAATGATTTTTATCCTGAACAAATAAAATGATTATCATCAAATTCTTAGCAGAAAAATATGAAGTTAACTACCATTTCTTTGGGCAGTTATAAATTAGAATTAGATACTCTAACTTTGTGTGTGCAAGCAAGTCACTGAAATATAGTCCAGTCTACTCACTAATAGAAGTTTCATTAAAAGTAATAAGGACACCATAAGTTAAGAATTGCCTAAGAATACATATATTTAAGATAATTTATTAGAACATTTTCTTTCAATTAAGATCCTTTGAGCAAATGCTCTTTAATAGCTCTACTTGATTTGCAGAAAATCAGTAAAAAGAATAAGATTGAAAATTAATATTATTTTAACTGTTTTTCATGTTTCTATAAGTTGTTCAAAATTCTTTCATTAATTATTTTTTATTCTCCTTTCCATATTTACCTGCAAATAGAGTCATTATTTCTTCCAGTAGAAGCTTATTTTACTCATCAATAAAACTACATTTCAAAGAAAAAATTATTTTGAGTCATCAGAGTAACATTTAATAAACAATATTTCCAAAGATAAATGAAATAAAAATCTGTTTCCTGAATAATTGCAGTCTTGTAGTTTGGTTTATACTAGCATACATGTTTTTAGTCCTTTGAATTTAGACATTTATACTAAGTCATATTAAATAATTAGTAAGCTGTCCTGTTTGTCATTCCATTTGGAAAAAAAATATGTTTCAAAGTGCAAGAATTATTTTAAGGAAAGTGTTTAAAGGTGGTAAGTAGAAAGATAAAGCATAGTGAAATGGGATAGAGTATCAAATAAAAGAATCAAAGAATGGGAATAACAGAACCTAAGAAAAAACAGGGTGGGATTTCAGTGTAATCCAAGGGACCAATGCAATTTAAAGAAGCCTTATATGCTTCACAAATACAGTTTGAGTAAAGCTATGAGATGAGGGAAGGGACTTTTTTTTTAAAGTGTCATGTTATTTTAGACACCATTTGTGTGAGTGTGTGTGTGTGTATGCACATATGTATCTGTGAGTATCTGTAGATTTTTATATCCCAAAGATATTACAGGAACATGTTGATACCCATGATCAAGAAAAAACACTACCAGAAGAATACAGAATTACCTGTAGAAATATTGTATAGGAGAGCAATTAATTTAATTTTCTTCACTGAATTCTATGTAAATTAGGTTAAAATTTATAACTACCCAAAGTCTGGTATTGGTTTATGCCAAACGTCAGCATTTTCAAATTTTAAAATTTTTCATTGGAAAAGAAAACAAAGCTTCCACATTTTCCTAGTTTCACATAAAATACCATGAAGATTTTCAAAGAACTTTTTTCTATGTTGGCTGAAAATTGAACTTATTGGAAATATCCCAAGAAACAATATCCTGGGGAGTTTCCAGTCTAACTTTTATATCAAAGTTTGGATAAGATTTGGAGAAGCATACAGATTTTATTTTGATTTATTTCTAGTTTTATTCATGACCAATCTTACAAACCTATACTCAAGAGAGTTCTTTTTAACAAATGTTACCTAATTTATGAAGTAATGATCCAATGCTGGCTGGTTGTGCTTTTTGTTGGAAAAGTCAGACTTTCCCCAACAAATGTTTACTTAGCTTCTAACCCCTGATTTCCAGCCTAGCTCTTATGTCCATTCTTATTCCATTCATACACAATTTTCTACCTATTTTTGCTGATAATGACTATTGTGTTGGTAGCAGTGACTATGAAAATTTTATTAATATGATTACATTAATAACACAATGGAATATTACTTAGCACTAAAAGAGAATAAAATTATGGCATTTACAGGTAAATGAATGGAGTTGGAGGATATCATGCTAAGTGAAGTAAGCCAATCCCAAAAAACCAAAGGCTGGATGTTCTCTCTGATAAGTGGATTCTGATCCATAGTAGGGGAGGACATGGGAAAAATGGAGGAACTTTGATGGGGCAAAGGGGGAACAAGGAGGGGAGAGGGTATGGTGGAATTAGATGGACATCATTACCCTAGGTACATGTATGACTGCACATATGGTGCAATGTTACATTGGATAAAACCACAGAAATGTAAAGTTGTGCTGCAATTGTGTACAAAGAATCAAAATGCATTCTGCTGTCAAATATACCTAATTAAAGTAAATTGAAAAATAAATTTCAAATGTGATTTATCATTTGTTAAAATATACAAATATTGCTGTTTAATGCAAACACTTAAGATATTACATCATTGTAGCAAAATTCAACTTATTTTTATCTATATGATTTAAGACTTGATTCTTTGTTAAATAGGTGTCTCATCTGGATCAAGAATTTGAAGTCCCCATGGTAAACAACTGGAGTTCCAAACTGCTTATTTCTGAGTTTAAGAAAATGAGAGAACCTCATACTAACCCTAAGGCCAATTTGTCATTTCTGAAAATGGCACTTTAGTTCTTAAATATAAATTTATTTTATTTACATGAATTTCTTCAAGAAGCATTGCACATTCTTCTGTTTTATACTCCATGATTTCAACATTGAGTCTCATTCCTTTAAGGATATAAAGCATATAGAGTTCATTATAGCATGGGTTTCACCATCTCCTTTGCATAGATGCATCTTCTTCCCAGTTTATGTGAGTGCAATAATATATAAGACAGACAGAACATAAAATTTTGGTTTTGATAATTCACCAGCCCTAGAAAAATGAGACTGAAGTGTTATTTTTTGTTGCTATTGTTTACCATTCTAAATTTTATCATCCAATGGGCATTAAACATAAAAATTGATGTCCAAAACCATTAATAGCAAATTTGCTTTATTATTATATAGATTGTATGGATAAACTAGCAATAGTATAGGATTGGGTACAATTGGAGTGGAAGAAATATTTCTATGAACAGATCTAAAAAAATATACAGAGAGAGATCAGTTACAAATAATCTAGAATTCAATGAATATTTTTGGGCAACTTCTTTCATGAGACCAGGCATAATTTACAGAATTCTATGATACATAAATATTCCCAACATTTCCAAAATATTTCTCCCTCCATTAGATTTTATATATCCTCCTAAAATATACCCTTCTGGCCAAAGTAAAGAACAATGTTTTCAAAAATTTTATTATAGTAAAAATACTTCTGATCTAAGAGGAGAATGAATATACAGCCATGAATATTTTTTTAATTTATTTTTTTATCCCCCAGATTAGTGTAGGAATTAGCTGGTAGTTACTGGAAGTCTGTCTGCTACAGGACATCATTCAAAGGCCAAGTTGTATTGCAGAAGAATTTTCTTAGGGAGTGGAGTAGTTTGGGGTGTCAAGACACTTCTCAGAAGATGATGTACAATCAAACAACAAATACATGAAAAAAAATGTTCATCATTACTAGCAATTAGAGAAATGCAAATAAAAACCACTCTAAGATTTCATCTCACTCCAGTCAGAATGGCAGTTATTACGCATACAAACAACAATAAGTGTCAGCAAGGATGTGGGGAAAAAAGGTACACTCATACACTGCTGGTGTGACTGTAAATTGGTGCAGCCAATATGGGAAGCAGTATGGAGATTGCTTAGAAAATTGGGAATGGAACCACCATTTGACCCAGATATCCCTCTCCTTGGTCTATACCCAAAGGACTTAAAAACAGCATACTGCAGGGACACAGCCACATCAATGTTTATAGCAGCACAATTCACAATAGCTAAACTGTGGAACCAACCTAGATACCCTTCAATAGATGAATGGATAAAAAAAATGTGGCATATATACACAACGGAATATTACTCAGCAATAAAAGAGAATAAAATCATGGCATTTGCAGGAAAACAGATGGAGTTAGAGAAGAAAATGATAAGTGAAGTTAGCCAATCCTAAAAAACCAAATGCCGAATGTTTTCTTTGATATAAGGAGGCTGATTCATAGTGGGATAGGGAGCAGGAGCATGGGAGGAATAGAAAAACTCTAGATAGGGCAGAGGGGTTGGAGGGGAAGGGAGGGGACATGGGGTTATTAATGATGGTGGAATGTGATGATCACTATTATCCAAAGTACATGTATAAAGACATGAATTGCTGTGAATATAATATTCTATGTATACAATCAGAGATATGAAAAATTGTGCTCTAGATGTATAATAAGAATTTTAATGCATTCTGCTGTCATATTTAAAAAAAAAAAGGACACAGGAGATGTGATTAAAAAGCCTCAGGGTAGGCTGAGGTCCTTAAAACCATAAATCCCCCTGAGGAGACCAACCCAAGTTCAGTTATTCTTAGAAAAAGCTAAGTCGATGTTAATGCAACATTATGTAAATATTGTGGATGGGTAAACTCAATTTAAATGAAGGAGGTCTTACAAAATGTTATGCCAATATTTCCAATTTTTTCCTAAACCAATATTAGGAAATCTGCATATTTATTGGAGTGTACTTATGGGCCAATTACAAACATTAAAAATTTTGAGTGAAAAAATTAGTTTTTACCATTTTTGAAGATTTGTCAGATAATTTTTAATTCAACAAATAGAAAATATTTCGTTCACTGATCTAGATTTCATAGCATTACCTAATATCTGACCTCCACATTTATAAACTAGTTGAAATGAAAATAAATGCACACAATAAATTAAATGAGACTTCATAGTCAGAGAGAATGATACAGACAGTAAATTTAATAAGAAGTCAAAAAAATGAGAGTTCAGTGTGGGTTACATGAATTCAGAGGTAGGCAAGTCCATTGTGTGCTTCAGAAATGATGACAAAAACAGTCTTTGTCAAATAGAAGGTTTGAACTGGGGAATCATGAAGAAAGTTTGGAGGGGTTAAGTTATGTAGAACAAAGACAATGTTATATTTTCTGGTAAGTGCCTAGAAAGATAAATATGTTTGGGAAAGATTAATTGGAAGGGATTAGAAAAAGGCAAGACTGCCTTTGAGGCTGCTGCAATAACTCAGGAACTGACCTGCATTTCTCATGTGATCATCTCTTTTCCCTCAACCCAGAACTATTCCTGTAGACTGATACATTTTAGTATACCTCAAAATCGCATTTCTGTCCCCATGTTCATGCCATGTGCTTGTGGTTCATTGGAAAGACTAGGATTTTAAAAAGTCTTGGACCTAATTCCTGATTGCATGCCTTAATAGTAATTTAAATTTTCTGAACCTCAACAATAAAGTGAATTGCTACATCTACTTGTGAAGTTTAAGTGTGATGATATTACTAAATTGAAATTTTATAAAGTTGAATGAATATAAAATTGAAGTAATTAATGTCATACATATCTCCAAATTATAACATCATGAATATATTCAATACAGATGTCAAAAATTTCAAATCTTTATATATATATTCATTATTCTCATAGTATTTATCAAAAATACAGAAACCTACCAAATTTATTTTACAACTTGACAAAATGGTTTTGGTTAATGGTAATGATATAAGAAAACAAAAATAAAATTTACATTGAAAAGAAAATTTCAAAGCTAGAAACCACAAAACTGGGTAGCCAATTAGAGATAAGGGGGAGAATAAGTCAAAATTAACCCTACAAATAACAGGTGTATTAAGCACTGTCAATGTTTATTCAATGCTTGTTCTGTACTCAAATAAGAGAAATCTAGAAATAGCATTCCAAGTCTGCCATAGTATTATTTCTTAAAGTATCAGAGATCTGCCATCATCTTCTTCCTTTCTATTCTGACCATCTGGCTAATGAATGTCACTTTCAAGGGGGAAAAATAGCTATTGAAATTCTAGTCATTGTTTGTGTGAAAAACCAAAAGAATATGGAGGAAGATAAAAACAGATCCATCCAGTTGTTGAATAATCCACTGAGAAATTTTGCTTATACAATACTGTCTCCAGTTGCTATAAGGACAATGGAAATGCAGTCATTTTATTGCCTGAAATATAAATCAACAATCTGCTAGTGAGAAAGATGGCTGAGTACTTTAGGCAGAAACCTAAAAGACTTCTTATTAATTGAATGTAAGAATAGTATTTGAGAGTAGTAGAAATTTTTGTGAAGAAGAAAACATTTTAACTTGGCATTCATGGAAGTATTGACATAAATTGTTGATTGGATGATGGGTTGGAATTAAGACATGATGTCTATGATGTGGCTGAAAAAGAAATGATGCTGATGTACATACCAAACAAGAAACAAGGTAAATTAAGGGCATCTAATTAATGAAACTAAGTCAATCAGTTCAGTGAACTTCCAAAGTCAATTTAGACCTGAATCATTTTATTAATACTATACAGAAATAATTTAACTATATATATTTTATCATACATACTTTAAGCATATACATACATGTATTTGTATTTTCTTATCATTAAGCCAAATGTTGATATTTTTTTTAAATTTTAGAGTTTTTGTCAAAAATCTATGTGACACTCATTTGACTGAATTGATCAATTTTACAGAAAATGATATGACCTTCTGCTTATTTAAATTTTTTTTGAAAACACTAATATATTCTAATAAGATGCTCCACTCAAGTGTTTTTGCAATACAGTAGAGAGCTGAACATTTGAAATTTATAGATATGCAAGTATTTTTCTCCCATTCTGTGTACTATATTTTCAGTGTTGGTTGTGTTCTTTTCAACACCATTTATTGAAAAGTATGTCTTTTCCCCATTGCTTGATGTTTCAACCTGTTGAAAATTATGACCACATATGAGAGTGTCTGTCTGCTTTTATGTTCTTTTATCTCTTTTATTGATACATGTCTCTTTATGCTAGTATACACTATTTTGATGACCATAACTTTATAGCAAGCTTTGAAATCAGCAAGTGTGAGACCCCCAGCTTTGTTTTTGTTTCAGGATTGTTGTGACTTTCAAGGGTTATTTTAGAGTTCATATGAATTTTAGAATAGATTTTTCTATGTTTGCAAAAAGCATCATTGGAATTTGGATAAAGTGTATTGAATCTGTAGGTCATTTTGAGTGGTATTGACATTTTAGCATTATTAAATCTTCCAATCCATAAACATGGGATTTTTTCCATCCTAATAAACTGTCTTTCAGGAGTTTATGTAGTTTTTAGCTTACAAATATTTTGCCTCTTCTATTGTTTATTTATTAGTATTTTATTCTTTTCATACTATTGTAAATTAAATTTAACAAAAAAGAGTATATTAAGAGTTATCGAAGAAGTTGTTGAAGTCTTTGGTATTCTCTTCTCCCCAGATGTAGGACTCTCCTCTGTCTCCAGAATCTATACTTTTTATCAGTTTGGTGTTCATATATTTTAAATATAATTGTATCAATTAGCAGTAATCATATACATTGCATTTGAAGTTTATTTTTTAAAACAACTTTTTCATAATTTATTCATAGTAATACAAAGAGAGTTCTCTATTTTAATAATAGTAAGTAAGTTTATCATGTGATCCCTGCTGACTCACTAAACAGATTTAATGTATCCTCAATTTTTTTAGAATAGAGTTTGATTATTTGTTTTAATTGGCAAAATAATATATATTTATCACTTACAACATGACATTTTGAAATATGGACTCATTGTGAAAACTTTATCAAGCTAATTAGCATATGCAATATTTCACATTTCATTTTTTGTAATGAAGACACTTAAAATTAATATTTACAATTTTCAAGATTATGACACAATATTATTAACTATAGCAAACACATTGTATAAATGGATCTCCTGAATATTTCTCCTAAAATTTTATATCCCTTGCCCAACCCAACCCCAGTCCCTGGTAACTTAATTCAAAGAATTCAACTTATTTAGAGCCCACAAGTAAGGCTATACATTCTGTGCCTGACTTATTTTATTTAATACAATAGCTTCTGGGTTTACACAAATGACAGAATTTCCTTCTTTAATAATATTAAATATTCTATAATTCTATAATAATAATTCAAATGACAGAATTTCCTTCTTTAAGGCTGAATAACATTCCACTGAGTATACAAACTACATTTTATTTATCCATTCATCCATCAATGGACACATATTGATTTCATATTTTAACTATTGTGAATAATGCTGCAGTGAATGTGGGAGTGCAGGAATTTCTTTGACATTCCAACTTTATTTTCTTTGGCTATGTGCCCAGTATTTTTATTGCTGAATCACATGGCAATTCTATTTTGAATTTTTAAAGAAATTTCCATTTTTTTTCATAGTTACCAATTCACATTTCTACCAACAGGATGCAAGAGTTCTATCTACATCCTTGCAAGCACATTTTTATCTTTTATATTCTTAAAATAATCATTTTTTAAAAAAATAATAGTCATTACAATAGGTGTGAGATGATATCTCATTATGGTTTTAATTTGTATTTCTCCGATGATTATTGATGTTGGGCATTTTTTTTTTCATACCTGTTGGCCCTTTTCATCTTATTTTGAGAAATATTTATTCCTGTCTTTGTCCAATTTTTAACTGGGTTATTTTGTCTTTACTATCAAGTTGTTTGAGTTTCTTCCATATTTTGGATATGAATCCCTCGTCAGATTATGGTTTGCAAACATTTTCTCCCATTCTTGTGAATCTGTTCTTCACTTTGTTAATTATTTACTTGGCTGTGCAGAAGCTTTCTTGTTTAATGAAATCCCATTTGTCTATTTCTTGCTTTTACCACCTGAACTTTTGGGGTCATTAAAACACATACACACAATACTGTCAGACCAATGTTCTAGAGTTTCCTCCCTATGTTTTCTTCTAGTAGACTCATAATTTCAGGTCTAATTGTAAGTCTTTATTCCATTTTTGAGTCGATTTTTGCACATGATGTTAGATAAAAGTTTGAGTTAATTCAGCTGCATGTAGATATCCAATTTTCCTAACGTCAATAATGACTGTCCTTTCCTCATTGTGAATTACAATTTATATTTTATCTCCTTTAAATATTTAAACTGATCCTGATTTTCACCCTTATAAACAAAAAGTACTTCCGTGTGTCAAATGGAAGTAATTATAATGGTTTGAATAGAGTCCTCCCCAAACATTCATGTTCCCCAGTAACCTCAAAATCTGAATTTAAAGCTAGGTACCATGTCACACACCTGTAACCCCAAAGATTTGGGGAGGCTGAGGTAGGAAGATGGCAAATTCAAGGCCAGCCAGGTCAACATAGTGGAACCCTGTCTCAAAATAAAATTAAAAACAAAATGTTGTGGGGCTGGAGATGTAGTTCAATGGTAGATTGTTCCATTTTTCAATCCCTAATATAAAGAAAGAAAGAAAATAAGAGAAGGAGGAAGGAAGGAAACAAGACAAACTGGAAAACACATAAATTTATGTGGAAATAGGCCTCTGTAGATAACTAGTCAAGAATTGTGAAGTGAAATATATTCTGAATTTAGGGACAGTCCTAGATACTATGACTGTGATCCTTTTAAGAAGGAAAAGATTCAAAGAGACAGAGAAGAAAATGCCACATGAAGAACAGAGGAAAGGATTGCTCCATTGCATCTACATGTTAAGGAGTGTCAGGGATTTCTGGAGGTTATTGGATATGGAAAGATATGGTACAGATTCTCCTCTGAAAACTCCACAAAAGAACTAACCCTCCCTATGCCTTAATTTTGGGGTTCTCATCTTTAGAATTATCCTTTAGAGGACAATTTTGTTTTGTTAGCAGCCCTGGGAAACTAATATATCATTTTACAAGTAGTACTTGTAATAATTACAAGTATTTCTTCTTTTATCCCTCACAACAAAGTATACGAATCAATTCTCATTCTTATCCAGTTCTCTAGATAAGGTAAGTTACTAATTTACTAAAAATCACACAATAGTACTAGAGACAGATAACAGCCTACAAGTTATTAATTGCCTGCCAATCTGGGCTCAAGTTGGAGATTATAGGCATTCAAATGCATAGAACTAGCCTTTTTTGCTAGCATTGAGTGTCATAATGATTGGTAAAACCTTACTTTCTACCTTATATAAGTTGGATAGCTAATTTTATTACCATACTTCAGAATATATCTATAAGGTTGCATGAGCAAAACTGTTTTTCTATTATTAAGATTTAGAACTTGTCACCATGAAATAGAAGTTTACTACAGCACATTTAGATTATACATATTTAGACATTGCTTTTTACAGAAGACTGAAGGAATCTGAAAAACTAAAGCAAATGCTAAAAATCCTTTAGGCAGGATATATCAAAGGAATGAAAGCTGGTTTTCATTGTTCAAATAATCATTCTACAATACTTCAACATTTCACAGTGGCATGTTACATGTGTTGTTTTATTTATGTGTTGGGAAAGTACAAGGCGAACAACCTATTTAGTAAATCCAGATTTTGCTGCAGCAATAATCAAGAACAAAATCTTTATTTACAGTATGTACTTCTGTCCAATCACATATTAATAAACATGCTAACTCATCAAAACTAATCTAACTCTTCTAAACTTACTAGGTTTCTTCAAATTTTTATTTTAACAATGAAATTTTTACATAAAAAAAGAATCACTTGTTAACACATTAGATTAACCATAAACATGATTGTGTGTGTTAAACTTCTTCACTTTCTCTTGCAAAAATTTTTTCTTCATAATTCTAGTTCTTATGAACTTCAGGACTTTAAAATGTTGCCTGAATACTTAGTATAAAGTAAATATTTTATCACTTACAGTAATGTCATTATTATCTTACACTCTTTTTGCTTAATGAATAAAAGTAATGTTTTCCAACAAAATAGTTCTTTGAATTTAGAAGTCACTCCATATATTTTTATGCATTCTTTCACTTTCCCTAATTATTCTTAAAAATTCTCTAAAACTTATGCTCCAAAGCAAAGCATTTTGTAGGTACTGTGTAAACATTGCATTTTTGTTTTCCTTCTTCTCACAGTTCCCTGCACACATTTATAATGTAAGAAAATGGCGTTAGATATGTGTTCATTTAAATGCTTATTTTGTCAAATAGACAATTGTCCAAGAATTTTTATATTGAGTGCCTAATTGCCTAGTATACACAAATTACTCTCCTAGATGTGGTGGGGTGAATGTAAGTTGAAATATTACAAATACTATGCATAAAAGAAAAGTATGGTTACATGATTAGCAAATGGATTTTTTAAAATTCTCCTTTGCTTTTAGTTTATAAGCATATTAAATAGTGTTTTAAATGTTCCATTGTATTCCTTTTGGTGTTATTGTCATTACTAGTGCTAATCAGTATTAGGGTTTTTTTAAGTCAGAAGGCTCATTTTTATACATTATGTTCAAAATCTGTTTTGTATACATGTGCTGTACCAAATAATTTAAAGAGGATAATAAGAAGTCATAGACAAATATATAACTCATCACTAATAAAGATAAATAAATGATTTTAATATTGAAAACAATGTACATAACAAATTGCAAATACCAAGAATACTGCTTCAAAATGAATTAGAGAAGTGTGATGATTAGTAAAGATGAACAGAGTGGAATAATAATAATAATAATAATATCAATAATAAAAGCATATTCTAAATTTTCAGCAAATGTTATCCTAAATGGTGTTATTTATTATGAAGACACTGCATTAGAAATGATGTTTGCTTATTAGGATGCTAAGCATGAACTGCTTTAAGGACTACAGAGTAGAAAGAAAAAGTTAACAAGAGGAAGGCCCTGAATACTACATGAGGAGCTTTGTTTTATTTTGAGGGTCAGTTGGAAGCCACATGTAGATCTTCAGAATGGGAGTAAGGAAACAACATATCTGACAATACACTTCTGTGGGAGTGTCATGAGAGTTTAGGGCAAGAATATCTTTGTTTGAAAAAAATGTTTCCCAGTAGTTTGGCTACTATAACTTTGTGCAGTGATGACTTGAACCGAAGCTTTAACTATAAAAACAGAGAAAAAGAAAATCCAAAAAATAGTATGCCGAGCAGGATTTAGTAATTACTCAACACAGAGGACAGAAAATACAGATACAAGGAGACCTGAAAATAAATACAGACTGTCCTGTGACAAAATAAGGATGACAGACAATTGTCCTAATCATAATGTTTATAAAAGCTTAGACTGCAGAGTTATATGTACAAGCCCAAAATATTATTCTCCACATACAAAAGAGATTTAATTTCTAAACAGCATCCTGTGCTGTTTTCCATTATTTTAGTAAAGTGGAAGCAAAATGTTTTTCCTGAAATTTTTAAGTGAGCTCTCTACTGTTCTGTTACATCCTGCCAACAGTAGTCAGTGGGCTGAATGGCACTCTGTACCCAGAGAAAGTTACTGATAAATGAGTATCAGCCTGAGGAGACATAGCACACGGTGTTCTGAAAGGGTCACCTTTGGTTGCAGAGATACTTAAGTGTTTCTTCAATGACCTGGAAAATGAAGTAGAGAATAGGCTCATCAAATTTGTAGATTAATTCAATCTTCTGCAGAGAATAAGGACAGGACTACTTATGAATAAGATAGATTCAATATTCAAAATGAACTTGGAAAATTGGAAAAGCAGTGAGAAATGAACTGAGCAAAGTTCAAATAGGATAAATTTAAGCTATACAATAAAGACAAAGACCCAGACTCAAAGGATAAATAATCCCTCTATGCTAAGGGGGAAAGGTGATTTGGAATAGAATTTGAAATATTCTATTTTCAACACCATGACAAAAAGTGTGGAGAAAGCTACCTGTCTGGTATCAGGACACAGGACAAGTAATCCTATAACATTCTAGAACTTTCTGTGGATTTAAGCTGGGGGCCACAAATGCTAGTTGATTTTTTTCTATTTAATAGTTCAGCCACAATTCGACACATGCTGAATAAAATTCTCTGTGTTGGTTTTAATGCTACATAATAAAAGGAAATAATGGGATACAAGTCTAATTCAAAGAATTAGGATCTAGCAGTTTAGAGAAGAACAGCCACAGCAATAAAAACACCTATGCGTGTTCTCTCTCTCTCTCTCTCTCTCTCTCTCTCTCTCTCTCACACACACACACACACACACACACACACACACTAGTTTGTATATTTTTCACTATGAGAAATTAATCACATTATTTTCAATATTATGTCCTTCAACACACCTTCAAGATAAAATAACTAACCCTAAGTATTTGGTCGGTGAAGGTGAATAAGAAATAGAATCTCTGACCTCATGGAGCTGTTGTCTAGTGCAGAGGTCAGCAAACTTTCTGTGAAGGGCCAGATAGTGAGTATCTTAGGTTTTGATGATCATATGGTCTCTGTGGCAGTGTGTCAACTCTGTTATTGTAGCACAAAAGCAGACTTAGATAATACATAAACAAACAGGTGGGGCCATGTTCCCAGGAAAGTTCCCACATTGGTTTGCCAAGCTCTGTGCTAATAGATCAGAGAAGCACTAGACAAGTAAAAACTTGATATAAATAGAAACAGACCAAGTGTCATATGGGAAAATACAGAAAGGTGGGCAAGGATGAGAAAGGTGCTTTAGAATGAGTGCTTTGGAAAGATTTTACTGAGGAAGTGACATTTAGATGAGACTTGAAATGTGATTTGTGGCTGGCCAGGCCACAGTGCAGAATAAGTGAGCTCTTGTGCAGGTTGTGGCCTGGAAATGGCAGGTGGCCACAGATTTCAGAGGGCCTGTTCTAAATAAGGATTATGAGATGGCAAAGGAGAAAAGTCACTGCTATCCAGGGGTTTAATTACAATAGAATTAGGCAGTTTGAAATTTAATCATAAGCACACGAATGAAGCAGAGGTTTTCAGACAGAGGTTTTATAAAGACAACAGTGATGTGATTTGACAGAATGATTTAGAGCTAAGGAGTCAGTGAGCAAGGGGCATTTGACCTGAGTGTAAAGTAGGAGACAGTTCTGAACACACCTGGTGGAAAAGAGTTCTAGCCTGAAAAAGAGCATATGCCAAGTCTCAAAAATGGGAAGAAGCTTGGCATGAAGTAGGGACAGAGCGACAGCTGAAGTGGCCAGAGCATTTGATGGACAGTGGTGACATCTGTTGCAATGGTCAAAACTAAGGGAGGAGCAGAACTAAGGGGATGTGATAATAATACCACTACGTTTTGGTTGTATTAAGTTTGTGTCGCATTTTAGGGAATCAAAATCAAGATTTGCAACATGAAGTTAAATATATGAGCTCATGGTTCAGAAGTAAGAAAAAGGTTAGGACTAGAAATAGACTTATTAACATATAAAAGCCAATTTATTTGCATATAGGGGATTATGTGGTGTTATGGTTTGGATTTCAAATGTTTCCCAAAGACCATGTGTTAATGGCTTAGTAATCAGTCTATAACCCTATTGGGAGGTGGCAGACCTTCTAAGAAGTACATCCTGATGGAAATAAGTTAGGCCACTGAAGGTGCACCCTTTAATGGGGATATTGGACCCTGGTCTCTCTCTCTCTCTCACCCCCCCCCTCCTCCCACCTCCTTTCTATGAGGAAAGCAGGTTTGTTCTATCACATACTCCCCACAATGATGTTCTGCCTCACTACATGCTCAAAAACAACAGAATCAACTGACCCTGGACTTTCAACCTCTGAAACATGGGTCATTCAAAAATAAGCTTTACCTCCTTTTGAGTTGATTATCTCAGGTATTTTGTCTTAGTGGCAGAAAGTTGACTGATACATAGGGATTCTGGTATAAGGAGTTAGAAAGGTAAGCAGGTCATACGATTCAGGGCCTTGGACACCACATATATAAACAGGTTGTATTTCACTTCAGATGAACTCAGAGGATATAGTATAGTTCTTAAAGGGGAGTGACATGATTCAATTTATAGTCTATCATTATTTTTAGATTCTGTATTTTGGAATTTGCTTACTTACAGCCTGCATATCAGTTTTCCTAGCACATTCATGGTCCTTTATAGATATATACAGTAGTGAAAATTTGAGTATCCAGACACACTTGTTCCCATATGAAGTTGAAGAAGATGATGCTCAGCTTTCTGGTTTCAGCTTTCATATTGTATAATAATTTTCCTTTCTGTGCTCTATTTAGTGCTGTATTATTCCCATTCTTATGCTTTTTGTTGATCTCACTGTTCAAAATGGACTTCAAGAATAGTGCTGAGGGCTGGGGTTGTAACTCAGTGATAGAGTACCTGCCTAGTATGTGCCAGGCACTGGGTTTGATTCTCAGTACCAACTATAAATGAATAAAATAAAGATCCATCAACAGCTAAAAAAAATTAAAATTAAAAAAAAAGAATAATGTTGAAGTGCTGTCAAGGTTCCTAAGCACAATTAGCTGTGATGAGTCTTAAGGAAGAATACATGGATCAGATAAACTTTGTGCAAGCACAAGTTACAGTGAAGTTGGTGTAGAGATCAATGTTAATCAGTCAACAATATTTAATACAACTTGATAAGGTACCTTTAACAGAAACAAACTTCAAACAAGATTATGTATTCACTGGTTGATGCAAACTTTGTTACCAGATGCTCACAGGAACCTCGCCTTGTATTTTCCCTTAGGAGCAATGGTTTCTTATTTGCTAATTCAGTGTTTGCAGGGATTTCCTAGAATATAACTAGTGTGAACAACGAGAATTGACTGTATGTCTCAAAAAAGCTACACTGAATTACATCAGGAAACAGTTGGGTTTATTATGAGGAAGCTTTTCCTCTAGTTGTATAAAATATTGGCAGGGACTTCTTTGGGGGAAAAAAAGTAAAGAAAAGGAAAAAGAAAAGCAATTCCTTTTTCAAATGGCTATGTTTAAAGAAAAAAAAAACACAGTGAGAAACTTTAGCTCACAGATTATGTATAGCTGTTTAGTTTATCCCTCTTTAGATAAAAGTAATGTGATGTTTCAGTTGGCTTTTTCTGTCTTGGTCTTGAAAAATCAACAAATGCGATTACTTATGTGCATATGTAAGATAAAAGTCAAGTGCATGACAAATAATCCTTGCTCCAGTAGTCCTCCTCCCTTGCTGCTGTTACTGGTCCCAGTGCCTTCTGTAGGAACCCTTAATTGCTATACTGATATGGTATTTCTAATGGACAGAGGTGGCCACCTAAGCAGATTAACCAGGATATGTTACTGGAGTAGGGATGACCCACATTCATCTGTCCCATGCCTGTTATTTCAGCCAGCATTCCATTCTGATGACGACTATTGGTTGATAGAATAAATTGCATGTCTATGCTATCCAGACATGTTTTGTAAATAAAATTATGAATTATGGGTTTAGTGGTGGAACTGCTGCCACTTAGTTTTGGAATCTGTGAAGCAAGGGGCCAAGGGACTGGGGAACGTTCCAGACCAGGGTTTTCTAAGCAGGAGCTGAGTAGGTGGTGTCAGTTGTAGGCTCAAAAAAAGATGGAGTTTTAAAAGCTAGGGAGACCTCAGAGTAGGGTGTTGTGATGATTCCGCTGGAAGGAAAAGCAGTAACAGGAATGCTGAAGAAAGCAATGTTCAGAGAAAGCTAACAAATCATCAATATTAAAAAAAAAATTAATGAAGAAAAAAAAAAAAGCCGGGTGCAGTGGCACATGCTTGTAATCTTAGCGGCTTGGGAGGCTGAGACAGGAGGATTTCTAGTTCAAAGCCAGCCTCAGCAAACAGTAAAGCGAGGCCCTAAGCAACTCAGTGAGACCCTGTCTCAAACAAAATTGGGCTGTGGCTCAGTGGTCGAGTGCCCCTGAGTTCAACCCCCCAGTACCCAAATTAATTAAGTAATTAATTAAGTCAAAAATTAAATCACAGAGATAAAATTAAAACAGAAGGGATTAAGTCAATATAAGCATAAAATTTTGATTTCATTCTTGACTTTATTTTTTTTTTAATTACCTCCATTTTCTACTGTCATCTACTTTTCCTTCATGGCCTCCATTATCTCTGAGATCTATTCTTCAAAATTAGGGTTACAATGGTCTATTCCATCCTCCTGCCACCACCCCTCCAGTCACTTTCCTCACTCCACATTGTGGTTTAGATATTAGATGTCACCAAGAGCTCACGTGTGAGACAATGCCAGAAAGTTTAGAGGAGAAATGATTGGGTTAGGACAGACTTAACCCCATCAGTGAGCTAATCTCCCTCGGAGGTTAACTGGGTGGTCACCATAGGCAGGTAGGGTGTGACTGGAGGAGGTGAGTCATTGGGGGTGTGGCTGAAGGGTTTCCCTTTTGTCTTTGGTGAGTGGAGTCTCTATCTCTCTCTGCTTCCTGGTACAACCTTATGAGATGCTTTACTCCCTCGCACTCTCCTGCCATGATGTTTTACCTCACTACAGGCCCTAGGAATGGAGCTGGCTGTCTATGAACTGAGACCTCTGAAACTTTGAGTGCGAAATACATTTTTCCTCCTTAAAATTGTTCTCTGGTCTTCTGGTCACAGTGGTGAAAAAGCTGACTTCAAACACCCCATATATTTTTTTCTCAGTATTTTGTTTCTTGCAACTCTCTGCTTTCATTCTGTAATCCTGTTTTCACTTTTGGTAAATTCTTCCTCTGTTCTCATCTATCTGGTTTTGTTTTCTCCTCCTGCTTTTTTTTCTTTTAAACCTATCCCTTTTTTGTTTGAATTGACGATAGTGAAATATTAATTTAATGGTTTTTTTTCTTTTCCTTTTCCTCAAAATTTTAAGTGAATTGTTTGCTTTCTTAGAAAAGAAAAGGGTTATTATAAACTTTATCCTTACTAAGTAGAAGGCTTACTCTATATATGACCTGACTCTTTCTTGTCACCTCTCTTGCTACACCAAGACCACTCTCCCCTAACCTGCAGCCACCTACAGCCTTCTTTCATTTCCTATCTAGAGTGAGCTTTTACTAATTTCAAGAATGTCTACTCACAATTTCATCTTCTTTGAATACTTTCCCCTCATTTGCATTACTCCTAGTAGTTTCCCAGCTTAAATTTTACTTCCTCAGGCAGATGCCCCCTGGCTAGACTAATCAACACATATTTATTAATCACTTACTACACAGTAGGCCTTGTCCTAGGCAATGAGAATATAACAGAGTATGAGACATCAAGACCTATTCTTGAGGAGTTCACAACATAGTGGGAAGAGAGACAATAAATTAAGAGGTTAATTCTTGTTTTGTTACATGGTCAGAATCTTAGGGTAAAATTAAGAAGGGCAAGGGAGGAAGAGGACCAGTGGGTTTGTGTTTGGTGTCACAATTTAAAAGTAGGCCCCTTTGGGAAAATGTTGTTTAAGTGAAGACATTAGAAACATGAGGGAAAGGGCCATATGGAAATCTGGGGGAGAGCATCATGGGTTGAGGAAATGTTAATTCCAAGGGTCCTGAGAAGGAAATGACAAAGAAATCCATGTATCTGACCTTTTCTGAGCAAAGGCAAATGTAGTAGGATATGATGTCAGACAGGCAACTGGACACCAGGCCAAACTGATCACTGTCCCCTACTCTGATTGAGATGATAAGCCATGGAGAGATCAAGCAGAGGAGTGACATGCTCTGAATTACTTTTAAGTCTTATGACCCTGAAAGCCAATGTGAGCCAAAAGTAGTACTTAAAGAAATACCTGTACTTCTACTCTGCTGTTCTGACATTTTTTTTCCTCTCAGATATGCCCCCCACCACTTCATAAGCATTTATTAAAATACCACATTATACATTCACTATTATGTTCATTCATTTAGCATCATTTTTCCTATCCATTAGAACCATGAAGGCCAGTGCTTTGCTGACTGGTGACATTGTTGACAATAACTTTTTTTTTTTTTTTGGTACTCGTGACTAAACCCAGGAGTGCTTAATGACTGAGCCACATCCCCAGCCTTTTTTATTTTTTATTTTGAGACAGGGTTTCATTAAGTTGCTTATGACCTCACTTAGTTGCTGAGGCTGGCTTTGAACTTAAGAACCTCCTGCCTCATCCTCCTGAGTTGCTGGGATTACAGGAGTAGCCACCACAACTGGCCAACAATATCTTTTTTGTAAACAGGTTTTCAGTTTAGCTGAATACATGGACACATCGTAGGTATTGAATAAATAATTGTTGAAAATATTCCAGAAACTTAAGATGTATCATCTCTACCTTAGAAATGAGAAAATTGAGTTTTTGTTTCTGTCAAGTTAAATAGTTTTTCCAAATAATGTGGATAGTAGTAGTTTTTTTCCAAATAAGGTGGGATAATAGGAGTTTTCTCCAATTCTAAACTTACATGTTTTTAATATACACAGTAGTCTATTAATATTTTATATAATTTCCCTAAAAATGTGATTGATACATGAGTAATAATTTGCTTACACACGAAACTGTAATCCTTTGATTTTCATCTTAACTGCAAAGATTTGTACTGCATGAAATACTTTAAGATTGTATTACTCAATGTAATTCAGAGCTTTACACGATTACACGGGCTACATATATAAGGGATACATAAAAAAAGAAATCTTCCTTCTTCCTTTAAGAATGAAGGAATACATTTCACAAAACAATTGTGGTTTTTGTTTATGGCAGCAAGCAGATCTCTGGGGACTTGCATCTTTACAATGTATCTTGGACTCAGGGAAGGTAGAATAGAATCACATTTCCAGGAGGTTACCTAATATTATAAAAGGCTCTTACTAAATCTCAAGTGATCTGCAGTAACATTTTACTGTTCTATTGCTATAGTTTTCCACATGTAAGTGTATACAAGCCATTTGAAAGTCTTCAAAAGGGAACTTCAACTGACAAAACTGAAAAAGTATTCTGGTATACCTATTACATAAAAGGAAAAAAAAAGAAGTTAATGAACATTGCCAATAATTCTCAAAATTGTAACTAAGATTTGTATTTTTTTTAATTTGAAATGAAAAAAAATGTTGTTAAATGAAACTAAATTAATCTAAGGTGGGCTGGGGATGTGGCTCAAGCGGTAGCGCGCACACCTGGCATGCGTGCGGCCCGGGTTCGATCCTCAGCACCACATACAAAGATGTTGTGTCCACCGAAAACTAAAAAATAAATAAATAATTAAAAGTCTCTCTCTCTTTAAAAAAATCAATTAATTAATTAATTAATCTAAGGTATTTCTTAAGGAGAGTATTTTTTAATGCAAAACCTTTCAAAATAAGTTTACCTGTATAAACAAATAAAATGTCAACTAGGCAGTCTTTAAAATGGAAAAATGGGGAGGAGATATGATATCAGGGATTCTAGGAAATATACTCTTAGAATGTAGGAACTCATAAATTTATATAATCTGGCCTAGCATATTTATGTGCTTCTGTACCTCATACATGTACTTATGGTAGAAAAATAATCAGTGGGAATAGTAGAAGGAAAAGTTTGTTAGTAACATCAGTAATTTTATATTTAAAGTCTTGAAGTCACTACAAATACCAGCTGACTTCAAACCAAGTATTAGTCTATGTGACAATCTGCCTTGTGAACTATGAAATTGTGCAGTTTTATCATGCTATTTCTCTAAGATGGAACATGTTATCTGCTGGTCAGATACAAGTTTCAAGGGCATAATATGCAGTGCTAAGGACTGTTTATCATTTCTTCTATCCCCTGCTCATGAACATATGATAGATTGTAAATAAGATCCCGGTAATGTAAATTCTTTGTAAGCAAGTCTCATTTTCTCCTCACAACACACTCAGCCTCTATAATACACTAAGTACACAATTCTGGCTATTAAACTAATTACCAATTAAACTAACAAACTAAACCAGAGGTATTTTTTTTTTTTTGCTTTTTCATTTTATGAGGATACATCCATATAGCTAATTGCATTTTAAATTAAATTTATGTTTGCTTTGAACATACGTCTAGGTTTACTTTAAAATTTATGAAGTGGTCATTTCAGAATTTGGAAGTCATATATTTTCCCTATAAAAATAGTGAGAACAAGTTAAAGCATATATTAGGGATTCAACTAAAAACATATTGTTCAAAGAAAATTCTTTGAGAAATAGTTTCTGCATTAAAGAGACTTTCCATGTTGTCTATCAGGTTTCCCCAAGTAAATATTCCATCAGTGCTGTGGACACAACAGCATTTTCATTGTTTCTGATATCCAAGATCTCATATCAACTTCTTTCAAGATTCTATTTATTTTTACTGTATCTATTGCCAGTTAGGAAGAAAATCTATTTTATAAAAAAAAAAAAAATACTTGTTTTACCTTTGAGAGCCTCAGGGAAAGAAGCAAAGGGTTTGGATGTTATATAGCATATTTTTTTTATTGCAGCATCCAGCAAGCAAGATTTTGTGTGTCTACATATGGTGCAAGTCTTGTTTTAATTCAGCCCTTGGGACATCAATCCAATAATGCTGGAAAAATACACTGTTCTAAGTTCAGTGATAATAGAGTCTGAGGACAACACACTTCCAAACTTTTCAGTTCATATGTGACTTATTATTTCTGTGTTTTATACATATGTCTATTAAAATATGTATATACAGAATTTGTGACTTTATTTATGCTTAAGCCAGAACTCTAATGTGGTAAAAAAAAATGTCCATTTACTTTTTAGTGATGGCATTATGTATTTACTGTGTTGATGTATTTTTCTGTTTCTTAGAATTTATCTAAATACAAGTGACATCACTTCTTCTGTTAGGTGTTTGAACTTTTTCAAACACAGGTACACATTATTTTGTAATTCAGATGCTTCCTATACACAGTGAAATATGGAATGTCTAAACATATTGTAATCTCCCATCAGAACTGTTGCTTTCTCTGGATCTGTTTCAGGGGTTTTTGGCCCAAACATGGAAAGGTGTCTGCTGATTTTACAAGCTAAGTCTGACATATGTTTTTTTTTTTTTTTTCGGAAATCTCGAATGGAGTAAAGAAAATTGTTCATATTTGGGTCAAAGAAGTACTCAGGGGAAGAGTGTGTTCACTGTCGAAATTATACTTACTATGCTAGCCTCTCTATCAGGGGTTTATTTTATGTTTTTCTAGAATAGGGAATTAATCACTTCTATAAGAACATCATATATTCGTTTTTTTTTTTAATTTTTATATCCTGAATAATTGGGAACAGACAAGTAGTTTAGCTACCATTAAAACACAAACTTTGTACAAGCCCTATTTTTTTCTTTTATTTTCAGTACCATATAATCAAAAAGAAGCAACAGGAAGACAACTCTAAATGACTTTTGGTGGCATGTTTTCCATAATGTCCTTAGATTTCCTCTAAGCTTTAAACACGTAAATAAGTAACTAAAATTGTATTTTTCAGACTTGTCACCTTTTATTAAAAGCCTAAAGAAAATAGATGAAAGAAAGATTATTTTTATTTATAATGCTTTTAGCTTCTCAGTCCAAATCTAATAGTAACAAAAATTTTAATCCAAATATAATGCATGTAATTTCATTACAAGGTTACCAGAAGTCATTCACACAACTATCAAGATAAATCAAATAATATATTTACACAAAGCCATATCTGTAATACTGAGAAATGACAAGTTCAATAATCTTTACCTAACAGTTATAGTCCAAAACAGATTATGGAGGCACTATCCCACTAATATTAGTGATTCATTTATAAAAATCAGAAGTTGTATGTGAAAATAGTTACTGAAGTCCATTACACATTGTTTTAATTGGAGCGATTATAACATATAGCACACCAATCTCTTCTGCCAATTTTCTAAAATCACTATGCATATGTAAGAATATACCATGTTGGGATGTGATATGTTTTATAACATTTGTTTCTGATTAACAAAAGAGTGATATACATTGTTTTTAAAAAAGCAGTTAATGCAGTACACTATACTATTTGCATTCCTTACTATAAATTATCATTTATGAAACATATCAAAATATAATGTGATAAACATTTTTAGAAAAAAAAATGCAATTACACAAAAATATAAAACTAACTACAACAACAAAAGAAAGCTGAGGTGATTATTTTGGTTATCTCTTATTACCTAACAAGTACCATCCTCTTGGTTGACTGGACTCAGTGGATAGTTCCAGGGTTTCTCTTGTTATTCTAGTGAGAGGAAACTGGCATTATCGTTAGCTAACAATGCAACTGGATTAGATGTCTAAGATGTTCATGCATATAGCTGGCAGTTGATACTGACCTCTGGGGCCATCTATTGCAGCACCAATGCATGGTTTTTCCATGGACTTATCACAGCACAGTGGCTAACTGCAGACATGCAACATTCAAAAGCAAGCATTCCAAGAGGTACAGGAGGAATTAGGAAAGCTTCTTATGATTTAGCCTCACAAATCTCAGAATATCATGTCTGCTGCATTTGCATAGTGACAAGTGGGTTACTAAATCTGGCTCAAAGTCAAGAAGAAGGGAATTAGATCCTATCCCTTGGTGTCAGCTGCAGCATGCACACATGGAAGTGAAATAATTTAATTCAAAGTGACCATATTTGAACAGTTTCTACCACAGAAGCTGGCAAACTACAGTTTCTCAGCAAAATCCATCTTGCTACTGGGTTTCTTAGTACAGCTTTATTGTAACAGTACCACATTCATCCATTTACATATTATCTACTCCTGTGTTTACTCTAGATGAGCAAGAGAGAACATGTGTCTCACAAAGTCTAAGCTATCTTATTATCTGATGAAGTTTGCCGAACCCTTCTTCAAGAGCAATTTCCTGGAATAAACTTCAACTAGATGAGGTAGACACTTGAAACATTAAAAAAAAAAAGTTCAGAAGTAAGGTGGGAAAGAGAAATGGAACTATAATTATCATTGAGTGTATAAGACAATGGTTTGGATGAATCAGGTGAAAGAGAAACAATTGTAAGTAAATTATTAATTTCAGAGGAAGTTACTAAGTATTCCATTAGTTTGTAGTTGCTATTGACATAGTGGAAAAGATGGTCTTGGAAATTTTTTTTTGGAAATTTAGCAGTACTTTGAATTTTAAAATTAATGCAAATTGAAGCTTTGCTCACAGTCCTTATTTTGGTTGTGTGTGTGTCTGTGTGTGTGTGCGCACACACACACATTTGGAATTCTTTGAATGGTGATACAAGAGACGCCAGACCATTTTAAAAGAAAGATTACATATTCATTCAAGGACAGTGCTTATTGCTGTGTAGCCCAAATTTGGTTAAGCTGGTGCTGTCTGGTGTTTGGATTAACTACTTTTTTCAGTTTTTCATCAGACTAGTATTGCTGTGTCTGAGTGAAGTCTAAAAACTCTTCAGGGTTGTTCTATTTGACCTCTTCAAAGCCGGTTACCATTGCAAGAGCAACAATTTCCCCCTTGACTTTGGCTATCTTTACAAAGCTTTTGAAATTGGCCACAAATTGCAGCATCTGTTTCTTCTATATACTGATCATCATTTGTAGAGAATCTGTTTTGGTATGCCTTGCCACTGAACTCTAAAGCTTTTTTTTATGTAAAAACTTTTTCCAAAGGTCTTTCACTGAAGCTTTCTGGTTGGCCTTTGAGACCCTAGACCACATATGGATTGTTTAGGCAAATGAGTATAATAAGCCAGAGGAAAGTGAACCTTACCATTCCATGGGTTGCATCTGCCATGTGTTGTCTGGAAGTAAAAAATGACACCTAAATGTTGTCACTTTAATGTTACAATACTGCATAAAACCTTCTTTGTAAAAATTTGGAAACATTCTCATTTATAAAACATGGAAATTAGAATTACATGTATTATCCACAAAACCTTCTCATTACTAGTGCTCATGAAACATTAAAAAAAGTTCAGAAATAAGGTGGAAAAGAGAAGTAGAACTATAGGGAGTGTGCAAGACAAAGGTGTGGATGAGTATGTATTCCAAAAAGCTGGTATTTCCTTCTGACATTTCTTGAGGGCATGGGGTCTTATAAAGTGATAATTAGGATGAGTTTGAGTTTTACCTTCCCCCATGAAGTCGACTTCTGGAGGCTTTGGTATCAGGTGCTTTCCTCTACTGGAAGAATACTGCTGAGAAGGGTTTGCAACTCCAGGACAAAATGTTTTTTTTTTTTTTTTTTTTTTTTTATTGAAATGGGAATGTATTCACTTGTCAGTCACAGCTGTTTTTCCTGTTTTCTTGACATTATGGAGTGCGGCTTGAATATATAGTAAAATTCAGGGCTTGATTCCTTATTGATTGACTCTTCACCTTCAGCCTCTCAAATACTTTGTTTAGTTTCTCCTAAATCAGAGAGTACAGAGAGGAATGTTATGGTCACTTTGGCTTAGCATCCACTTTTCCATGTTTACCCTAAGTTCTTTACCATGGATCCATTCATTTTTCTTTTCCCCTACTACAGATCTTATAACCAAACTGCCGTATGATGACTTTTTACCAATCCTTTTTACTCCTTATTAAGATGGTACACAAGATTATGATTAAAGAGCCAGATTCCAATGATATATTTCAGAGTTCTTCATTGACAATATATTATTTATTGCATTTTTCTCTGCCATTGTAAGCATACTTCTCACATATCTTACTTTCTTATGCTTTCCTTCAAAACTTTTTCAAATATTTAAATATGCTTTGTAACGTGAGGTAAAACCAAAGAGTAAGTAGACACTGTGAAAAAAGAAAGTACAGGGCATCATACCAGGAAGAAAGAATAATTTTGGTAAATGTGATTTTGGGATGATAGCCCCCTTGGTGCGGGCAACACTTGACATTCATTCTCCCTTTATTAGCACTCAAAATACCCTTTACAACATTTATGTGTGAATTTGCTCTTTTACAGTTATATTTGAATGTAACATGACATTTTCCACATAATTTTGTAAAAATCTTTATATAAGGAGTTTTACATTATATATATATATATATATATATATATATATATATATATATATATAGAGAGAGAGAGAGAGAGAGAGAGATTGATTTTATATATATAGAGATTTTATGTATATTATATATATATAGAGAGATTTCTACACACACATATATATAATGCAATTTAATTTAATATATACATTTATATATAAACTTCAAACTTGAAGTTTATGTGCATATGTGTGTATATATATATATATGCATATTCATATACATCCAAACAGAAAGATTGGATAAATTTTTCCTCAATATATATTAGTAGAAAGACCTATTGCTAATATATAAGACATTTTGATATTATAAACTAGGTGGTATTCTATTAGCAAAGTGCTAGCTGGAAAGAGAATTAACAAGATTTACTATTTTATATATATACACATATATATGTATTTATATATAACTGTAGATCTCATTTACAGAGAAAGTGTTTATAAAAAATCAATAATTTATGGAATTATTTATAACCCTCTTTGTTCTCTTTATTAGATACATAGCACTTACTTCACTCACCAAAACAATATTGAAAAGAGAAACATAAGCTTTGTTATGCAAGAATGAAAAATATATACAGAAATATATTTCACTATATCCATAATTTCAGAGACTGAAAGTCACGTAAACAAGAATTTTAATAAAAGCTACAGTAAATATCACTAGCCATCTGGCCAGATTCTGTTTTCCTCTTTCATGGGACAGAACCAGAGCCAGTCACTGGACTAGACTCCCTGCTGCAGCCCCCCTCAAGGTACATATGACTATATGACTGAGTTCTTCCAGTGGCATAGAAATGGGGCTTCTAATAAGGCCACATGTGCTTCTTCCTTTTACTTCCCCTTTGGCTGACTAGAGGTGGCAGATGATAATGTCCTAGAAAAAGGCACAGTTCCAAATTTCTTATATCACCACATGAAAGAGAGCAGCCTGGCATGTCTATTTTGGATCATTATGTGAACAATAAATAAATCCCTGCTGTGTTTATGTCATTAAACATTTTGAGGCCTGGTTATTACTGTAGTTTAGCCTATCTTAACTCTACCAAAGTAATTCAATACATTGAAATCTTTGTGCAAAAACTTCAAAGACTTATAAATGTTTTGGTGTTGTTGTTTTTTTATTGAGCAAGTAAGAATTAATAAAAATCAGCCATTTAAAGAATTGAAGAATATAGAATTTTAAGTTTGTTTATAATCTTCAAAAATGCTAACTGATTTTATATTTTTATTTTAGCCTCTTACCTGAGAACCTTAAACATGTGGTATGGTGGCTTGATTTTTCTGTCATTACTTTTAATTTTATTTTATATTTCTTTTGTGTGTATTGTTCTTCCCACACAAACTATAAAATTTTTCAAGACCATATCATATATGCTTTATAAATGGCCCATTCCACCTGGTACATTCTAGGCATATGGAAGGTTCAAAACAGATGCTTGTTGAATGGAATAAAGAACTTTGGTCTTTTCTACTTTGTCCCCTCTCATATTTAAAGTTTTGCCCATAAGGTTATTCTATGAAGAAAGATAATCACATTCACTTGAGGCATTAAAGTATAAATGCATGCTTTTCATTTTTAAATTTTACCTTGTAAATGGAAGATACTAATAATTCTTATAAAAATTCATTATTTGGGGAGCAGCTTATAGATATTCAAGATTTTTTTTCCTTAAAGAAATAGGTAAAAAACTTGCTAAGTGAAATTCTCAATCATCACAACTATTTTTTTTTTATTTCAAAGTAATTTATAATGGCTCATTATCATAACATTGGATCAAAATAAATTGTGAACAAGATTATACATATGCAATAAATTATAAAATTCTCATATTCTCCATATAATATTTCTAAAAGAAGCTAGTTTGAGAATATAAAAGTAACAAATAAATCGAATAGGTATCACATAATTTCTACTTAGTTAGTGCTTTTACTTTAAACATACATACCATAACAGGCAAGTCCAGGCTTTGAATGAATATCTAATAAAATAAAAATGTATTTGCCAATACTCCTGATAAACCACTTAATTAGAAACAGTGAGATTTCATCAACCACTGAAAGTGCAGTGGAAAAATATAATGTTATTATTATTTTATCCTACTAATTTTCCACTGATAATTATTACCTAGACAGAAGAGGATCAATAATTATTATTATTATTATTTTTATGAGTTTAAACCATTAATGAAATCAACACATTTGGAAAAATAAACAAAATAATATGGATTTTTTTCCAGTGTACTGATTTCATTAGTGCTTTAAATCTTTTTTTTTAACTTATTTTAAAGCTACAATTAGAAACATGCTCATAAAATCAAACATTGCCAAGTATATTGTGTAACTATAAATAAACAGAAATAATTCTTCATCCTTTCCCTATGTCAGCACACAATGCATTAGATTATTAATAATACACATGGCTTGCATAAGCATAGTGGTATAGGGTAAATCTGCTATTTTGCTGAGTCATTCTCAGTGTTAGTTTTGGCATCATATTGAGTCCAGTGGTAGTACATGTATAGTGATGTCTCTACAAAAAATCAAGGAAATTTTTTTTAAAAAGCAGACAAGAAAAAAACTAGACAGTTTGCCAAACATTCAGATGCCAGGAATTCTTTCCAGCAATCCATCTCCCTCTCTTACTAGAAAAAAATATCCAGAAGTAGGGACATTAGTCTTTCTGAAGTACTTTTCAGATCCAAAATTATGCTAGCAATTCTGGTTAAAGTTAATGGAGAATCTGTTACAGTCCTAGGTACAATCATAGATAGGCCATCCTTGAATTTCTCTCTCAGGCCACTTAATTTAAGCCAACAATTCCACAGCAATGTATGGCACTTCATTTGGAAGTCTGTGTGAAATTTCAGATGATAATTCTTATTCACACAGTAAGCGGTACAAAACAATCCCTACATTACCAGATAACAAGAAAATATTGTGTTCTTGTTATTACCCTAACTATCCAAGTTTCACTCTTCCTGCTTCTCCCCAGAATTGACAAATAATATTTTACATTTTTAAATAATATGTTATTCACAATGCTTCATCCTGATTTATGTTGCGTTGCTACTCCATTTGTATAACCATATGAAAAAATTCTAGTACCTGGTTGACTCCCACCGTCATATGTTCAGGGCTTACATTATGCATATTATTTATAAGGAAGTTTACATGCTCTAGGTTTACCTGACATCAGTAATCCATATGATTGGAACAGTTACATTTATATCTTAAATTTATTCAGTAATGAAAACATAAATATACATTTTTTTACTCACACTAAGAGCAAAGGAAAATATTGAATAGTTTTTCATTTCATTTACTTTTTCTACAAAGTAGTCAAATGTAAAAATTGAATAGTACTCATTCATATCATGTTTGAAGTATTGCCTTATTACCATCCCAGAAATTAATTATATGCTATATATTAGTTTACATTATATATTAGAAAAGAAGCATTGTTGTTTTTAAAAAGACACAGAATTAGGAAAGCCTTTTCAGCCCTTATGAAATTTAAGAGGTGGAAACTCACTCCAAGAGGTCTGAGGCACTGCATTGCCATTTTCACACTAATGGCTGAAAATAGGGCAGGCAACCACTTCTCAAAGGATTGCATCTCTTCTATATTTAATGTGTTTCAATTCTCCAAAATTATTTCAACCTGTTTTAACTATGAAAACTTGTGACCAAAGTATGATCAAGACTGAGAAATTCTAAACAGAAATACCTAAATGTATTTTAATATATAAAAAGTAATTATAGTCTTAAGTCAATATGTAGTTATCATGTACTGATATGATTATTTAATTTATTACATTGAATTTTTAAATACTTTTCTTACATCTTCCTATTAATACTCCCCAAATGATTCTCACTGCTTGTATGCACTTATCTTGGTAGGCAATTAACAGAGTATAATATTTCCAACATTGGCAAAATATATAATTCTATTTGACCCAGAATTTTCACACTTAAGATCAAATATAAAAGAACTGAGTGAAGTCATCAAAATGCAAAGTATTAGATACAAGGAGTTCATCACAGTCTTGTTTATGAAAGGAAAACTTTGACCACAGCTTAAATGTGAACAATGGTTAAATAATTAGTCAAGTAGTATTTTATCTCTAATGATATTTTTGCTAATGATGCTATATGCATTCATTTATATGGAAGGATCTTCATGTAACATCAAGCAAATAAAATATTATGAAAATAAACATGAAGCATAACTTTTCACTTTGTAAAATACATATGTCTAAGATTTTTTGGAAAGATATACAACCTATCAATTTAAAAACAATGCTGATCAAACATATAGTATTGGAGATAGCATCTGTTACAAAACTTAATTGTAAGAAATTGTATACGAGTTTCACTCTTTTTACAAATTCTTTTTGTTGTTGATTGTCTTTCTGGCAGGGGGCTAAATGCTTAGTAGTTAAATGTAAAATACATTAACTTCTATTGGGTATTGATGTTGAATTAACGAAACATTTTTATAGGTTCATAAGTTATAACCTTTAATATATCACTCATGGAAAAGACTGCATGGCACCAGTAGAAATACTTCAGATAAATGTGACTTTCAGGAAGCAGTTCTTGACATGCAAAGAGCAATGAGGAAATTCAGAATATTAGCAAAAAAGGTCATTGGAGAATTGACTTCTTCAGAATCAACATCTACTTATATAGACTCTCATTGCACTCTGGGTTTGTTCGTTTGCTTAGGAAATTCACTGCCAAGATTAGGTATATGAAAACTAAATTTAAACTCAAAGAATACCTCTTTCTGTTTTGCTCCATTAATCATAGTCTCCTTATTGACTATAGGAAGTTGTATTTAGAGTTGCCTTAAACTTTGTCATGACAATCAAATTGAGATTAGGAGGAAAACTTTTCAGAAGACCTTTAAAAATATGGATACCTCCTGGCCCCTGTTGTAACACACTGCATTGTGGACCCTACCAGACCTTGAACAAATAAACTTTGGAAGTTTAATGAATCCTTTTAGCCTATGTGGAAATGTTTGTAGCTAAGTAAAACAATAACGTGGTTAATGTATAAACTCACATTAAAAGTGTTTCTAACTTAAACATTTTGTGGTCTTTCTATACCATCACATACATGTCAGAACCACTGCCTATATTCTTGTGGGTAGGAAATAATGCTGGGTATTACCATTGGAAACTTTAATTGTGATCATCATATATGAGGAGCACGGTTGCTATTTCTACCTGAGAAGTTGTCACTTTTTTCAAAGCATTGTATTTGTATTCACTATTAAGTATTTCCCTGGGTAAGAAACAGAGAAAGCATTAAATATACAATAGAGTACAGGAGTTTACAATTATGGTGGGCAACCAACTTATTCTTAAATATAAAACATGACTTAAAGAAATGAACAAAATTTGAACATGAGCCAATGGATATCACGTTCATTTTATTTTATACTCACACCTGTATAAAATATTGTTCTAGGTCAAGGCATTGGTGTGAATATTCAAGTCCCATTCAAGCCACCTGGGAATATTAAGATTAATAATGTATGCCAAATTAGAAAAGCAAACATGGACTCAGGTGTGAATGTTATTTGTTGTATTTCTAGGTTTTAATTCAATATTTTTTTACTCACCCTATCAATTAATTTCTTTTTTACAGTAAGCAGTCTTTTATTCCATTGATGACATGGGCTTGATATGCTCTAAACAGAATAATACCATTAAGAAAACCTTGTTTTCTTTCTTTTCTTTTAATAGAAGTAGATAAATATTTTTTTTTTAAAAAAATGTATTTTTAATGTACAACTTTTGACCTGAGATCAAATCTTGGATTTATTTTTAGAAGAGAGATTTTGCTCTGCCCATAGTGTTTATGACTAAAGAATATATTTGCTTCCTTCATCACTGCTGTAGGGTTATCACGTGCAACTGGGTTAAACAAATGGAAAGTACATTAATATCACACACCCATCTCTGAGTCCAGATGAACTTGGAGAAAACAAAATAACTGTACCATAAATGTCATCATTAGTTTGATTTTATGTATATGCACATATATTAAATGTGTATTTGGTATGTACACTTTTGGCAATGAGTCAAAAAATAATGTACTAGCATCTTTAATAACTCTTATTTAAGCAAAATATGGCATGAGGAAGTAATATGATCCAGAACTCTGAGTAATCCCAGCCACAGTTCACTAGGATTTTCAGTAGTTATTGAAGCCTGTGAATGTCTCTAGCTTTTTTTTAAGTTCTTCTGAAAACAGGTCTGTCCTTGAGGTGTCAGATTAACACCCCACTCAGAAGACAAATTGTTCGTGGGCACACTGGACATATGAGAGCCATTAGATAGTGTGCTCTGCATTCTTGAAAAATGAAAAATTCTAGGCAACATTACATTTTATAAATGCAAGATGTTTATTATTACAGTACCAGCAATAAATGTTTAGAAATTGGAGAGGGTTCACAATGGTTCTGACTAGGAACATATGCCTATCGAGTTCATTGGAAGCGGAGCCATTGATTTTTGGCATTAAACAAAGGGTCTGGAAGCTATTATGCATTTAGGCTTCTATGAGTATTTAATTATATCAATAGGAGAACACAATTTCTGTTGTGTGCATAGTGATGAATGTCTCCATTTATTCATGTTACTGTGCATGATAGATGACTTTAAACCAGATGCTGTAACTTTCTTACAATTTGACCAAATTATTTAAATCACATTCTTTGGAAATTCAAAGGATACCCTCATGAACGTCATTGAGGAAAGCTTGCCCACTGAATCTGTTTACAGATTTCCCTAAGGAAAATATACAAATTTAAAAACATACACATATACACATAACTGTGTATAAACATTTCGACTCCTTGATATAAACTGATAAATACTATTATATTGCTCTTACCCTTTATGCACTTTCTCAGGTCTGTCATATTTCTTTCTACCTTTCAGTGATTCTTGCTTGGATATGTGACTACTACTGTTTATTTTATATTTGCCACTGCATGCTCAGATGTTATCCATGGATGCAATCTAACACCTGTTGTCTGGAAGTTTTCTCTTCATGTGACTGCAAGTTAAGATGCATTCTTAAAAAATGCTAAGAGAGTGGATATTAAGTGTTCTCATCACAAAAATTTCTAACAATGAATTTTTAAGTTACGTTTATTCACTCCTCAATGTATACATACTTTATATGTTAATGAGACATTAATTTATAAAAAGATGTGTTGGAATCCTTTCTTACTGTTTGATAATAAAACCTATTCCTTTTGTAAATCAGAGAGGTAGACACAATAAGTATACATCAAATGAATTAATGAATGAATGAGTTTATGAAAGACTCCAAACAAAAAGAAAAAATAATAAAAAATGGTACAATATTCAAAACTAAAAAATGAAATTCTATTTAGCAATAAAGGTAACCTAGTTTTAAAATCCAGAGTTGCCTTTTTGTAAATGCTTATTCCAAGTCTTTAAAAAAAATTAAGGAATATTTTGAAAGTTTCGTATCTTTGGAAATTTAGAAAATCTTCCTTGCTCTTTTCTCTATCCTGTGATTTGGCTCTGTTATGAACCTGTGGCTAATGAAACACGGCATACTGCAACTATCATGAGTCCAAATGTCATTTCACATAGTACAGCAAGTTTGGAAACCTGGTTTTCAAATAACTAAGAATCTTGATAATCAAATGCATGTAAGGCTGATTCCTTAAGAAAACACTAACTTTTAATTAACTAAAGTTAGAATTTCGTGTTCAAGTTAGTCATTAAAAATTTCTATTTTTCCAATCATATTTTTAAATGCCTTATTTTGACACAAAATCAGGAATATTGTGAAATACCTAATATGAGTATTGGCTGCCATAATCTATACAAATAAAGAGTTAAAGTGTGAAAGAAGCATGGATATTGATACTGGCTCACCTACAAGGTAAAAATTTTCAATGAATATATTATATATACCCAGCAGCTGCTGATTCAGCTTAACTCAAACATCAATGACTACAATATGATAGATTTTTTTCTTAAAATATTCAAATGTTTGAGCATATGCCAATGTCACAAATGTCATCTTCTATTTGGAATTATTAGTATTTCAGAAAATAGTTTGCAGTAGGATAAAACTCATGAAATCTGAAGCAATCTGTCATTTTAAAGCACCTTCTTTCCAAATTTTTATTAAAAAATAAAATAATTTTCACAATATAGATTTGTTTAAAATAGAATAATAAAAGTAAAGTCTTGATCTTACAAAATATTTTACCCTTGCAATGTTGTAATTGTAACATAACGTCACAATAACAAAGGGCATGACTATTCACTTAGCAAAAATCAATGATTCTTTGTCCTATATAGTATTTTGCACTAATAGGATCTTCTGTCTCCAGTGCTCTGTTTCTAAAGTGTGGTCCTGTTCTTTTTATAGCTCAGCTTTCATGCTCCAAACTTAAAACATCATTATATGGATTCCATTTTGAGCTGGTTAACATCTAATTGCACTGGGGAAGGTGGGAGTTGGGTCTCTGAATATGGGGAAAAGAGGAAAGATAAACCAGGTAAATTAATATTATAACAAATATGTAAGTCTACATTTTTGGCTTAGTGGTCTCCAGACTGCAGTTTGAACAAAACACTTTAAACTGCTTCTCAGTCAGTAGAGAATACATCCTCTTTGATATAATAGTCTCATTTGCATTCCCACTATATTCACACTATTAATCCAGACAAAAAGAATATGGCATTAGTGTAAACCAAAGGCTCTCTGTCTTGTGTGCACTTTTAATATGCTGGAGAACTGTAAGGGCTTGGGACCTACACCCAGAGATCCGATGCAATTAATTTGAGGATGATTCTTCTCTGTAGCCAAGGCTGAGAATGACAAACTTATTTGTCATTTTGGGCACATTTCACTGAAACAAACAAAAGAGGAGAAGAAGAAAGAAAGAGAGGTATTAATTGAATCTATTACATAATTGTAGATATGGCTCTAAATTTTTAAAAGAGATTTTACCTTAAGATATTTCTTGGACTAAGGGGACAGTTCAATGGTAGAGTAAGTGCTCAGCAAGCACAAGGCTTGATATACAGGACCCAAAACACAAAAAGCAAAATATACACACACACGCAAACTCAAAATAACAATCACAAAAAACCCCAATCATATCATGAATATGTTATGATAGACACTGATATGCCATTCTTTTACATATTTGCTCTTTCATGCAAAAAGTTGAGGTGCAGGCTGCGGATATGGCTCAGTGGTAGTATGTTTGCTGAGCATGCATGAGGCCCTGTGATTCCCAGTACCACAAAGAAACAAAACAAAACAAAAACAGTCAGGTGTTGTTGACAGGCATTGTGTGGGGGTGTGAGTCACTAAAGTATAAAAAATGAGGGTTTTCTTTCCTCAAGGACCTCTCTGATCTGAGAGTACTGCAGGCAACAAATAAGCCAGTATCTTTGTGTCAAATAAAAACAATAACAGAAGTGTACCCTCCATTACTCCCCATGCAGGAATCTCAAGAAAGATCATGATAATGAATGGCAATGAACATTTTGTGGAAGATACAACTGTTTCAGTACTGTGAGAAGTTGGGAAGTTTGGACTTAAATGAATTGATGCTCTCTGAAGTTCTCAGAATTTTTTTCAAATGTCTGGATCATTACTATCCAATAGATACTACTTGTCATTTCTAACCTTGCACTGTCCTCTACTCACATATTATTCTTTTGTTGTTGTGGTTTCTGACACATGATCTATTTATTTGATTTTCAGTTTCTTATTCCTAACTGCATAATACAGTATATCTCAGCAGAATGAAAACAGTATCTAGATTTTTGCAGTCACAGTGAATTTGCTCACTCCTAAAATAAGCATAATTATTGAAAAATAATTATTTTTAAAATAAAAATAAATAACGAATATAAAATACCTACAATATGAATACTTTAAATTAGAACCCCTAACTGAGTAGCCTACAAGAAAAATCTTCCCTGGAAAGCTCTGAATAAGTAAATTTTTTTCATGGTGCACATTTAATATCACTTATTACTGGGAACCTGGCAAAGAAGAAAACAAATCCAAGTTATTTTAGATGGTAAAGTAGTTACTGAAATGAAATTTCAAGTTAATGTGGAATCTTAAAAGCTATAATAATACAAGAAATTATATCACAGTTATGTTTTCATTTTTTTCCTATACAAATTTTAGGTTGAATTTGAAATTTGGCATCTGGTGTAATGGGATCAATGAAGAATTTGCATGTATAACTCAGATAGTTGAAGATGCTCAGAAAAGTTAAATGATATTAACCAAAAAAATAAAGGAAATCTTTAAAATAATTAATGTTTACATTAATAATTAATGTCAAAACATAGCAAATACCAATATTAAAGTTCAGGAAAAAAATGTCCACTGGGTGGCATGAAAAGTGTGAAAGAAAAGTATTTTTGCCAGTGTTGTAAACATAAGTCCAGGAATGAAAACAATGTAACAGGAAGGCAAGGGAAAGCAAAAACTAGGTTATTACTAAAGGGTTACAAACAAGATGACGAATAACCTCGGATACTACATAATTATTCATTAAAATGATTACAAGTTTCAGTTCCTGTAATATCTTACATTTCTTTTCTCACCTGGTACTTTTTTTCCTGACCTGAATGACAGTGCCAGGACTCAGATCAAAGACATTGGAAAAAAGTCAAAACCAAAACACTCCTCTCCTTTCTTCAGTAATCATTCCCTCCCAGGTATTCTAGGAATTTAGATAAATCTTTTTTCAGACATTTATTATTTATTGTGCCTACAGGAGGAGAGGTGGCTTCCTTTTAAGTGTTTATGGTAGAGGAAAATCAAGCGTGGTTTTCAACAGGCTTCATAATATCATTGATGGTGCATTTACAAGCACAGGTTTTTCCAAAGCACTAATTCAATAGCTCCATCATGGTAAGCTAAATTTCCTGTTAATAATTTTGTCATTTCATTGGTTGTTTATGGTATCATGAAATATTAACATTTTTAATAGTGCTCTCACCTGGTTTCTGATAAGATGAATATGCTTTAATAGTTTATTTGGTTTCATTTAGTTTCATTTTTAAACGAATTCCATTATGTGGATGTGTGAGTAATACTAAACACTATGGGAATATCAAATAATATTGTTATAGTACGAAGAGGAGAATTAATAGCAATAGCAACTAACATTTTTAGCCACATTTTAGATTCTGTTCCACTTCATGTGTTTTATCTGATCCCATGAGTTAATGCCCATTTGAAAGATGAAGCAACTAAAGGTAAAAACAATCACAAACTTGCCCAACTTTATAAGTAATATAATAAGTAATATTAATAATGTTACCCTTTAAATATATATAAATACATCTTTGCTCTTATTGAGCATATAATTTAGTTAAGGAAATCATTCACTCCATTGAAACTATTTTTGAACATTTATTTTAATTCCTCATATACAAAATTATCTTTCTTTGATTTATTTATGCTATTTTTCATAGTATCCAATCTAACAGAAGTTTGTGTCTTACTCATCTATCAACCAAAATATCAACGTTGGCTTCTTTTGCTAATTCCTAACAGAGCAGGAGCTCAGAAGGGCTCCTGTAATTATAGAGCTTTCTATAGTTAATGCATCAGATGCTAATCAGCCCCAAATGGGATGCATTTGCATCTTCTCTGCTGCACTGCTGCATCTGTTATAGAACACTGGACTCTTGGTGATCGTGGTCGTCTTGTCAGGTCCATGGGAGAAGAGCAACTATGGTGTAGTGGAGTGGGATTTTTCTTGGAAAAGAGATTAATTACAGCCAAAAATACTGCAGGTATCTGAGTTGTGAGGAGGAATGGACTCTGTCTGAATCCAGTAGCCCCCACTGGGGGCCCATACTCTGAGATATAGAGAGTCCTGGATCTCTTCCAATAATGGGATAAGTTGGCATAATCAACCAGAAACAAACAGGCCAGGGGTGGTGATAGCAGTAAGTGGCAGTACCAGATTCTATATTTAATCAGTGGTGGCAGCACAATAAATCAATTCTGCTTGAGACTGTTTACCAAAGAGATTACTATGAATCCTTCCCATGAAGTACTGGGTGTTGTTTAATTGTCCCTTCAGGGATTATCTGATTCTATAAGGGTGTGACTTTCTAGTGAAAACCAGCCTAGAACTCTGACCTTAAATATACAACATTCTCTACCTCCTGCCAAGGAGGTTTAGTTAACAGATGATAATGGGATGGGAACAGAAACAGTCACAAAAAATGTTGGCTCAGAGATTTAAGCAAGTGGTCACAACAAAAGAAAGCATGGATATCAGTTCATTTTGAGTTCAAAGTAAGCAGTTGTGGTTGGAGGTCATAGAATTAGAGGACATATAGAAGCATGTATGTTACAAATGTAAACTTTCCTCCAAGAAACTGGGAAATATCCACATCCCATAATTTACTTAACATCAGAAACCCATTTCTGAAAACTCAGAGGTTCAGAATGAAAATACCAACTCAAGGCCTACATTAGTTTCATGTGGCTACTGCAACAAATCATCACATACTGGGGTGCTTCAAATAACAGATATTTATTTTTTCCCTGTTCCAGAGGCCAAAAGTTTAAAAAGTAGTATTACTGGGCCAAAACCAATGTGTTGGCAGGGATGTACTCCCTCCATAGGACAATCCATGTCTTCCCTCTTCCAGTTTCTGGTGATTGTCAGTATTCCTTGGCTTGTGGTTGCATATTCCAAACTTTGCCATCTTCTTCCTTATCCTTCTCTACTCTATGTGTCTCTATATGGTATCATGATACCTCTGCCTCTCTTGTAGGGATACATGTGATTACATTTAGGGTCCCAAATTATTACCCAAATAATGGAAATACTTTCCTCATTTCAACATCCTAACTTAATACACTTTTTTCCAAATAAGAAAATATTTGCAGGCTATAGGGATTACAATATGGTATTAGGGGAATGTTATTCACTCTAATGTAAGACCTATATTTTATTATATTAAATTAGGAAAACAGTGGCATGTTAACCAAATCCTTCACTCAATATCTTAAAACTACAACAGAGTACAAACACTTTTGTGTAAGAAATATAAAGCATGTCATGATATAAAATACTTAAAATGCTACTTTCTGATTACTAAACAATACAAAACTGTTATTTAAATCAATTGCTTTCTATTTCATAAAAGGTTATATTTGGTTCTAGCAACATTCCTTTTTATTGATAGTCAACACTCTTCAAGAAACCTACAGAGATTCTGATTTCTACTTGATTATTTGGGATGTAACCCAAGACATTTTTCCTTTCTCTTTTCTTTTGTTATTGCTGTGTTGCCTTTTGCTAATGTGTATTAAAAACATTTTTTTCCAATATCATTTACAGGTGAAAGTGTTAAATCAAAGATAGATGTTTATATTAGCAAGAAGCATTCTACTGAGAAAATATTAACCAGGAATATATTCTGTGGGACTTGCTTATAATAAGAATATTATATTCCGAGAGCTGAGCTATAAATGGGAAATAATGACCCGTATGAAAGATGTATCAGAGGAAAGAAACAATTTCTCCTCAGAGAGAATGATTACAGAAATAATAGATGATCCTGTGACCATATTGTATATTTTATATCCACCCAAAAGCATGTTCAAGTTTCTGAACCATAAAAAGGTTCAAAGACAAACACTGGCAGAATTGATCCAAGCACTGATATCTTTCCCTTAACCTAAATAACAAATTGTTCTTGCTTCTTAAGTTTGTGTGTGTGAGACAGTTTGTGTGTTTTTTTTTTGTTGTTGTTGTTTGTTTGTTTTGTTTTGATTTGTTATTTTACTCTAATGCTCTAACAATTGTACGTTTCTGATTCTGGAAAATTACTATAATTTTCTTTTAAGCAGTCCTGATTCCACTGTCGCTCCTTTGCAATAGTCTTCCCCCTAGAGTGACCATTTAAAAATGTAAATCAGATCTGGTCAATTTACCATTTCCAAACCCTATAATTTAGGTATAAAGTTTACAATGATGATACATGATGTGCACCCAGCTCAACTCCTTCCTTAACACTCCTTCTCCATCTGACTGGCCACGTAAAACCTTTCTCTGTTCATCAAATATGCTGAGTTGATCTCACTTCCAGAGCCTAGTATCCTGAGCTAGAATATAATTCCCTAAAGATGGATGGCCTCCATGCATCAGACAGGGCTCCATTGACTTTGAGACAGGTTTGTCCTCATGGTGCATCTAAGGCAGCCTCCCACTCAGTTCCTTTTGGATGCTTTGCTCTGCTTCATTTTCTTCCAATCTTATCATTCTCAGAAGAGTTTGATTTACTCACTTGTTGGTGGTGAGCACACAAAAAAGCAGGTCCTGTTCTTTTCATAGGGTTGGGAATAGTTTCACTTTTTTTTTAATAGCCAAGCATTGGTATTCAAGGCCACACTGTACAAAAATATGCAGGTTCTCTAGGGTATCAAATTCTAATGTTTGCCCACATTGAGAATTGATGAAACTGTTTCCCTTTTCTGGAAATGAATTTCTGATTGCAAAAATATTCATCTTTAGTTGTAGGGGCTGTTGGGTGAGGCTTTGGATGTATCAGGAAGGTATTATGTCAATACTCCCTGTATATCCCAGGGTGTCATACAAATAACAAACATAGTTTTCTATGTGACATGATATCTCAAAGAATATTGAGAAGCACTGAATAGATATTACTGGATCCTTACTCTGTTAACCTTACTCCATTCCTAGCACAGAAGTCATGCTACAATATTACCCTGATTACTTGCCTTAGACAATCAGGGTAATATTAGACAGTTCTGGATAATATAACAAAATACCATAGACTAGGTAGCTTATAAGGAAGAAAAACTTATTCCTCTCTGTTCTGAAAGAGGAAAATGAAAAATAAAAGATTCAGAAGACCTGGTGTCTGGTGAGGGCCCATTTCCTGGTTTAGATTTGGATCCTTTTTACTGCCTTATATGGAAGAAGGGGACTAATCCTTTGTTGTTGTTGTTGTTGTATACATGATAGCAGAATGCTTTTGGATTCACTGTACACAAATGGAGCACAACTTTTCATTTCTCTGGTTGTACATGATGTAGGGTTGCACCACATGTGCAGTTAGTTATACATGTACTTAGGGTAATGATGTTCATTTCATTCCACCATCTTTCCTACCCCTTGTCCCCTCTCTTTCGCCCAGTCAAAATTCTTCCATTTTTCCCACACACACCTCCATTATGTGTCAGCATCCACTTATCAGAGAGAACATTTGGCCTTTGTTTTTTGGGGATTGGATTTTCATCCCATTCTTGAGAGCTCTGACCTTTGACCTACTCATCACCAAAGGCCCCATCTTCAAATACCATCACCTTGGGAATTAGGTGTTCAGTATATGAATTTGGGGGGGGGCATAAACATTCTGACTACAAAGGTTTGGACTTAGGGTAAAACTTATAGAAGCAGTTATTACATCTAATAAAAATTGCAATAATTGTGAAGTGAATATTAAAATGGACATATTCTTTAAATTTGTTATTAGAATAAATAGTGCATTTTATGAGAAAAGATAAACAGATTTAGTGGTTTAGAGGTGGAAGTGAAACATACAGGAAATTTTTAAACAAGCAAGACAAAAACACAAGCAAAAACAAAAGAAGGCAGTTTCAAAAAAAAAAAAAAATTGTGACATTCATTTCTTTTGCATTTCATGTCAGGCACATCCGTATCAGTAAACTAGATTCTTTCAAGCTGCCCAGGTTCTTGAAATTTCCTTTCCTTTTTGACATAAATAATAGATTGGAACACCCTTTCACATAGAGAGGTTCCCAGCTCCCATTAACATTCCTTGGGCTTTGTGGGGAGCTTGAGCTTTGGGTCTGGTCATCTGTAGTTTTTATTTATTATTTCTCACCAAACTCTCCACCTCCCTCAAATCTTTCCACCGATTGCCATTCCTATCTTTCTTTTTATGTAACCCAAAATGGAGTATATTCCCCCTTCAACTCTGCTGTTGAATGTGAGCCCCCTACTGAAGATTGAGGAGTTAATGGTTGGACAGTTGAGGAGTTAATGGTTGGACCATAAGCAATAGTGCTGCAACCCAGGAGCAGAGAGTTTACAATCGCACACTGCTCTTAAAAAAAAAAGTCGAGGTCGTTTCTACAACTGAAAAATATTCACTCATTTCACTTCTCCTGGGGTTTCAGAATTCCTTCTTCTTTTAATTCACAATATTCCAGACATGTGTATATTTCTTAAGAGAAAATTTCCTTTGATACCCCATTTTCATCATTTTTTCTAATCCAAGAAAATATGAGACATGTTTTAAAAATTAAATGGCACATTGAGTTAGTATTCCTCTCAGTTTTTTTTCCTATCTTCTTTTTCTAACTTTTAGAATCAATATATTTGATAGTTCTATAAGAACTATAATGCTACATGAATCTTCATAATACAAAGTGAGCACTTTTTTTTTTGAGGGGGGGGTCTCACTGTCCTAAATCAGTAGGAAAAAACTATTAGATCAGAATTTCCTGACACCTAGCTTACCTTTTGAACCCAGAAGCCGTGTATATGTTGGCAGAAAATAAGGCAAACAAAGTGATCCCAGATTTGCTGCTCTGAACTAGTTTCTTCTTTCTCAGTTGACATGAGACACAGGAAATATTTATGGTCATTGTGACCAAGAGCCAAAATAGCAGTAAGCCAGATAAACTTATTTTAGCTCATTTAACACTTAAATTGGTAGATGTTCACTTCAAGCCATTTTCTTTCTTTCTTAAGCATAGAAATTCTCTATGTAAATATTCTGGTAGTACTGACAGGTGAATCTTAGCCTTAAAGGAGGAAGCCCAGAAAATTTAATGAAGGAGAGAAATATTAAATGAGTAGGATGCCTGAAAATGTGGAGATTTAAATGGAAGATTTCTAGGTAAAGGGGATACCTTTAAAAGGGTTTCCTTCTTTGTTTTTGAGTGTTTCAATGGTAAGCTACTCAGCCCTCCATGCCTTCTAGTTCTCAGCTTAGTCTACTCACCTGATCCAGGTATGTTAGAGGGACCAAACCCTAGGGTAATATTGGGTAAAACACTGTTATATGAGTAAATTGACTAACTGTGGTTCTCTGAACTTTCCAATTTCGCTTGTCAGTACAAATTTCAAGAATAATTATGAATAGTTAGTTACTAACTTTTGTATTTTGGATAAGTAAAAAGCTAAAACTTAAAAGCAATAACAATATGGTATATTGCTAATCATTTCACAAAAGAAAAGATGTTGTAACACCAGAAAAAGCAGAAAAGCTCCTTAAAAATCAGGAAGTCATTAAATAAAGTAAGTTTATCTTTATGTAATTTTTAAATACCTTCTAGTTTTCATTTGGCCCATACCCAGGAAAAATGTTTTTGTAGACAGACTCCTAAGTGCAGACAAGCAAGGGGAACACAGGAGTAGTTCTTCTCTAAACTTACAGCTCTTTTTTCTGACCATTTTCCACACTGTGATTACCTGGTAGAAACAATCTTGAAGCACATAGGTTCATACAACTTCCAAGACTCCTTCTGGTTTTCATTTGCTTATAACCTTAAACCCCTACTAACTTTAAAGTGTTCAGCATAAAACCCAATTTGTGTTTTTATTCATTTACAACAGATGGGGTCAGAGTGAAAAGGGGGGGCAGATTATAGTTTCCCTTTTTTGTAGCCTTTTTATTAAAATCACTTGCCTCATTTTTATAAGCATCATAGTTTTTTTTTTTTTCCCCTAAGATGTGATTCTTATAAAGGATACACACTTCATTTTAGAACAGTTTAGTAGGTAGTAAACCTGGGTCCTCAAAGTCTCTATAAAAAAAAAAAAAAGTTATGGCCAAAATGACCTTCAGCTTAATCACAATACCTAAGCCTAATGGCTTTCTAGACACGCAGAAGCCTTAAGCAGCGTGAAATTCCAATAACATATGCTGAAGTTACAACTGCTGACAATGAACACATTTGGCACTAAAAGAACCAAAAGCCATTATTTACCAAGGTGAGAAATGGAATGGGATAAGAAAGAGTTAATATTTTTTTTTTGACTAAAATATGTTCAGTCAGCCAAAAAAAGACTGGTATGAAACATTTCTTTTCAGGTTTGTACTTAGAGATATTAGAATTTATCAGTCATAATAAATACGTCTTATAATTTAAAGGAGAGACTCAAGAGGAAGACCATGGGAGAAATGGAGAAAGCATGATAGATATGAAATAATCAATGAGTAATATTAATAATAAACTTTTTCTTACTGAAAACTTCTGACATTTATAAAATACAATAGGATTTATCCCATGTACTTACTAGCTAACTTCATCAACTGTTGCACAAGCAAATTTTCCCCATCCCCATACTTACTCTCCCTATACAAAACTAAGTTATGAATTATTTAAAATAAATCCAGGTTTTATTATTATAATATAATTTTATCCATAAAAATTCCATTATATATCTATGAAATAAATGTTCTTTTAAGAAAACATAATAACATCATATATAGGCTATGCATATATAAACATGTATTTATATATATGTATATATGCACATGCACATATATATGTTTGTAAATATATATACAAATGTATGCACACACCAATTTCCTATAAGTGTGTTTGTATGTTTGTTTCAGACTAATAGTATCAATATAATTACTAATAAAATATCTACTAAAAGCAGTATAGAACATATTTTTGAAGTTATTTTTATTCTTGTGATATAAACGTGTGCAATCAAATTATTTTGTTTTAAAGGCACTTGGAACAATTTTATTCTGTGTGATTGTAACATAAAATCCAACGCATAGTTTGCTTTAAGGTTTTAGGACTTCCTATTTTTTTTCCATTTTAAATAAATTATTTTGCAATTATGCAAAATATTTAGAGGATTATAGACTAAAACCTACAAAACAAAGTATATTAAGAAAAGTCCAGGTTTATTTCCATTCTCCTTCTCCCCTTCTCTCCTATTTCCATAGATATCCATGTTTTCTAGTTTGAACTTACAGCTTTTAACATATGCTCTGTACATATCATATATTAATAGTTAATAATTTTTCCTGTTTTAACAGTTTGCTCTTTATACTTAAGATGTTGCATATAATCTACACTTTTTACATAAACAGGATATTTTCCTTATTTTTCTCAAACTTGTATCTAACAATATACACTGAAGAAATTTTTATTAATTTATATAGCTTCTCCTCTTACCATTTTAGCATTACTTAGAACTAGAATTGGGTCACCTTTCTATATTTATTCCAACAAGCCCAGTCCCATATTGATGTACATTTGTTTATCTGCCAGTATCCTATTCAGATATTAATATAACTAACCTTGTACATATTCTCTTTTTTTCATATTTTTTCTGTATATTTTGGGGACATAATCTTAATAGTGGGGTTTCCAGGAGACAGGACATATTAAATTTCCCTCCAAAATAATTTTTAACATGTTGCATTTCTATTAGCAGTGAATGAATGCTATATGCATCCTTATCCACAGAGGATGTTGCCAACTTTTGGATTTTAGCCAATCTAATACAGAAATTAAATCTCTTTATAGTCTTAATTTACAGCTTTTTTTTTTTCATTATGAGCAAAGCAGAATATCTTTTTAAAATTTTAAGGCATTTATATTACTGGTCCTTTTAAGCTGTTTGTAAGTTTTGCTTATTTTTCTTTAAAGTGGCCGTTCTTCACTTTCAGAAGATATATTACACGTACTACCCTTTAACTGTTGTATGAACTACAGGTTTTTTCCAGTTTTTATGTTCATTTTGCACTTTGCAATGGGTTTTTCTTTTGCATTTTAAAAACATATTTATATAGATATTTTTATCAATATTTTCTGTTATTTTCTCTTTAAATTGAGCCATGGTTTGAACATTTTTCTCCTTCATAAATGTACAGTGAAATTCAACTATATTTTCTTCTAGCACTCGTTTGATTTTTTAAATTTGGATTTCTAACCTATTTATTATTTTTCCTGACAAATTTTAGTCCAAATTTGTTTTTTTCTACATGGCTCTCTTATTATACAATCTCACTTATTAAAATGTAGTACATTTTCCTCACTAATTTGAGATGCCACTTTTGTTCTATACCAAATTTATGTAAATAGTTTGGGTTATTTCTGGAATTTTTATTGCTAGATGAAATTTTTATTATACTGACTTGTTGAAATGAATCCAATAGCTGTCAAAATTAATGCCCTTCCTTGTGATTCTGTCTTCAGCTTCTTCTTGATGTGTTTGCTTATTTTATTTTATTTTTGCTACATTTCCAGTAAAGAGGAAGTTAAATGCAAAATAATTATAGAATTAATTTTTAATACAATAGTTATTTGTGAAGTTATATAAGTCATAATATATGACACTTTCTATGGCATCACAGCTGAAATTTTATAGTATTTGGCTGAATGGATGCCTAATGATGCTACATTAGGCAACATATATGATCTCTCTGTTATACATTCTTCCCTTGAATTTTTTTCTTCTCTTGATTATTTTTATAATAAAATTTAGGATTAGCTGTTTTTAAAATAGATTTATCTACTTAAAAAGAATATACAATATAAGATCAAAACAGAATAAGGTATCTAGCCTTATAGATGTTTAATTTTCTTTTAAAAATATTTTTAATGTTGTTTTTTTATCTATTTTAACTTTCAAGAATTTACTTATATCATTATTAAGGCAACAGTCTGAACTATCTGACAAAATCACCCCAAATCATCATGTCTTCTGTAGATATCTTAATGGCCCATTTATCATACATGCAATTTTCCATTTTGCTTGTTCCTTTATTTCAGGCAAGCAAAGGAAATAGAAGAATAGAACCATATTCAAAAAAACTCTGTATAGTTTTTAAACTGATGATTGCAAATTCTGATTTTAAAAAATCTGCTTGGTTGGACTAGAATTACTACTAGTGTACAGTGTAAGTATAGTGCATGTTAATATTTTTTAAAGAATTTTATTTGTCTTTTAATGAGTTACATATTTTCCCTCTAGTTATTTTGTGAATATGTGGATTAATATAGCTTGTTTCTAGAATCATCCAGTATTCAGCCTCAATTTGATTCTTTTTTTTTTTCATTATTTCAGATTTCCAACAAATAAACAATGGAACTAAAAGGAATTATAACACAGATATGCCACTCAATTATCTAAAATCCTTCTGAGTTATACACTAAAATAATATTGTGATCTTTTACTCAAAATTGCTCTTAATGATTTATTGCCTGACAATTCAATTAGGTCCTCTTTCTGTTTAGTTGAAAGCAAACATTGGAAACCACTTTTCTTAAAAAAGCATTTGTTACCTAGTCATCAAATTTATGCACATCCTTAAATTTTGAAAAGTCTAAAAACAGATTTTAGCAAGACCTATCCAATGTCTCAGTTTTCACAAAATTGTTAGAAGTTAAATGTAGTTTCTCAAGCAACAGTTTGTTTCATTATTTCTTCTTTTGGTGCACCAGGAATGTTTGGTCATGCAGTCATGTACACCATACCAAGATGTGTGGAAATAAGTGGAGAGAGTGATTGTGGGGAGGTAGGGGTAAAGGGAAGTGACACATCTTGACCTCAAGTGCTTTCTAAGGTGAATACATTTTAGAAAACCATTTTTGAAAGTGAAATTGGAAAAGTGGTTTTCTTAAAACTGTCTATGCCTGCTTCTCCCTCAGGAAGACTTTCCAGGGGAATATGTCCCTAAGTTTGAAGACTAGTGCCAAACATTACAACAGCATCAGGCACGAGGCTCTCAAAATGAAGGTGATGGTCATAGAAGAGATAAAAGAACAGTCTCAAGAACTCATTCAGCAGCCAACACTTAAATTTGTCTATATCATCGTTCTCCTAAATCTTTTGGAAACTTTGTATAATCTTTTCCTTAGAAGAGTCTATAAAAAGTCACCTGGAATTTGTTGCTCCCTAGAAAAGTTTGGCTTAATCCAAACAGCAGGCTCTCTACCTGAAAATATTCTCAAATTTGAAGGGTCAGAATCTTCATTGAACCTGATAGTCTTATTACTATAGTAACAGGTGAAACAGATGTAATGTAAAATAGATATAAAATACATTTATAAATATTGACTTCAGTATTAATACAGTAAGCATTAGAATCTTTATATACTAGGTACTAGTCCCTTAAGGTACTGATTGAAATACTATATTATGATGTACATACTTATATATAGTTATGTATTCTATTCAGTATACTACCTATTATATATTAGAGTTAAGGGGACATGCATAAGCAATTCAGCCAATATTTTGGCATGTTTAGTGACAAGTTGAATTGCTGTCTTCTCTGTAAACAGCTACCAATAATACAAATATATATATCACTTATCATACCTATAATACAAATATATATATATCACTTATCATACCTATAATACAAATATATATATATATATATATATATATATATATANNNTATATATATATATATATATATATATATATATATCACTTAAAATAAAGGGCAATCAGAAAAGCATCCATGGTATAATGACATACGCATGCCCAATATTTAAAATGTTATGGTAGAAGATGATACATGGTAAATTAGAAATGGTGAAATAAGCAGAAAATCACATGGAGGTTAATCAGGATAAGAAGGTTTTTTATTCAATTCTAAGATTTAATTATATTTTGATCTAAATTTCAAATGCAATTCAAATTTTGGGCTCTTTGGCAAATGTAAATTCTTTTTTTATTTTTCATTTTTCTCCACAAAACTGAGCTAAGTGACTTATCATAGTGTTTCCAAAGGGCCATTTGTACATTTAATAGCTCTATTTAATCAGAAACACTCAGACTGTTTCCTTTAAAATACATATGGGTGTAAATGCTAATGGAAAATGTGCTTGGCAAAGTAACTGCAGAGCTTGCCAAACCCCAGACATCTTAAAAATGCTTGAAGATGCTATAATGAACAAACATACTACCAGCTCATTGAACCTTGGAGTTATGTGTCAGGAAAGTAGACCAAATACCAAACAAGTTGTCATGCTTTTACTTTACCAAAGCCATTCTTATGTGTTTGAATTCAGAGTGAAGATTTCTCCAATTTTCAGTTCAGCTACGAGATTAATTAGTGTGATTAAACCACTGGTATATTCCAACAGAACTTGTTATCAGTTGCTTTTAATCTCTGAAGCAAAATTGTGTCTGCATTTTTCAAAAAGATCTTTACAAAAGGACACAACAGCCAATGATGCATTGTCTAAAATGTATGTTGGAATATGAATTGCCTACCAGTGATACCTAGAAGTTTGTGCATTAGAAAGAAATTGATAGGGTAACATGCCACAGCTTTTCTTTTAGGAACTTTCAGAGCCTTATTATTGAGTACTTTTGTATAGATAGAGAGCAGTGTAATGCCCTTTGGTTATATTTTACCTTGCTGTTCATCATGTGAAAAAAAATGAATTCCTCTTTTACCTGATGAAAGACTATGTTCACTTTCAATTTATTACTTGAAACCTACTCTTACATAATCACCTCTTTTAGATGAACTAAGATTAAGCACACATTTTATGCAATACCCTAAGCCCAGTATTGGTTATGTACATATAAAGAATAGTAAAGTTGGTCAAAAGAGAAGATTCTAGAATTTATGCATACTACTGAGTGAATATTCTGGTTTTAGTTTGCTTAATCTGGATGCCTTTAAAGTGAGATAATAGGAACTCAAGTTTCTGAAGAATGACTACAATAGTTCTGGCATTCAGGTGTGAGGGCAGAAGAAACTAAGACACACAGAATGATAGAAGCATGCAGTATATCCTGATTTAGAAATATCCAAAAGGCCTTGCCAGAAGTGGAAAAACCACTGGAATGCTAAGAGTGCAAATGTTTTAAAGAGACAAGAATTCTAATTAGTCTGGATGGGAAACTCAGCATAAGGCTAAATAGTTGGTTTGATGCTGAGAGTCATTATACTGGACTGTGTCAGTAGGATTACACAATAGTGTTGTGATAAAACAAATGTTAAACAAATCACCTACTTCAGAAATCTCCTAAACAGCACTTTACCACATTCTTAAAAAATATTGAAGTGTTTTGCTTTGTTGGATTCCTTAATGAATTTAGCAGTCTTTATGCTTAGCAGGAAATCTGGAGTGATCATTTGAAGCCTGTTTTCTTTTTACATTATGGGGAAGAGGTTTACTTTTGGACACCTAATAAATCATGATCTAACATTTAAGAAAGATCCATTGCCATACTGCTAAATCAAGAGAAGAAAACCCAATATAAATGGCTGGACTAACTTGCTATCTTTTCTCCTATAGGACAGTAATGAACCAAGAAGTGATAGTTCTCTAGTAATGATATGATAGAACCTTTCAATGATATGTTAGTGCCTCTCTCTTATTATGTGGGGTTAGGAACAGTTTGTGTTTGAAAATGTAAAAATCTTATCTTGTTTGTAGCTCACTGAGGAATACAACCATATGTGATGCTTTTCCATTTCAGGGAATGCCCCCACTGCTGGATAGATTGCTGTTGACAGCTTTCAACCAGAGGGAGCCATTAGATTTTGCTGGCTGGCAAATAATTATAGCTTTGATATGAACTCCAAGGTAAAGATTAAAAGGAATACTAACAGAAAAACATGCTGGCTCTGTGTGGTCTCTAGATCCTTCTTGTGAAAATGAAAAAATATATATATTTGGATATAAAAACTAACAAATGAAAAGCAAAGAGAAAAAAAATCCAAACTTTTCAGGATTGTAACAGTTAAAACAAAAGTGAAAGTCTTTAAAGAATGGTGGAAATTTCATGCCATTAAAAGTGCATTGAAAGGATTCATTAGAATTAAAAGGATTCATTTGAATGTTTCAATTGATGCTGTTGGTGGGGGAGGCTTAAAAGTAATATCTGCATATGGAAATGAATTGTTTTTATTCCCAGTAATGTAGTCTTAGGATAGCAGTTGTATCTTACAGATAGTGATAAAAGAACACACTTAAACTGGCTAGGCATATGGGTCAATAAATGCTGTCAAACAATAAGATAAGACGAATAGTTTGTGTTCAGGGGGCATTGGTACACATAAGCTAAATATGTAGTATGTTACTTTGAAAATACTGCTTAGATTAGGAAAAGACGTAAACTATGACAAACTTAGGACTCTACAGAACCTAAAATTATTTTTAAAATCTAACATAAATGTTTATGTTTGGCAGAAAAGTATCTTACATAGATTCTAAAGTGAATCTTAAACAGAAAAAAAAGATAAAAATGTTAACGTCTTTGTATGCTATCTTTTATAAGTTGGATGTAAAATCAGTAACTTATGGCTTAAATTTTAAAATAAAGATTTTTAATATCCTAAGACAAATGAAATATTACACTCTTACTGTGGTAAGTTGAAATAAATTGTTCTTTATAAAATTAATGGAAATAGATTCAGTAATTTGTTGAAGTACTCATACACTATTTAATTTTTGTTTTGTTTTTACCTCATGCATACTAGAATTACCATTTTTTTCTTCTGGATATTTTTGTCAATATCAATCTATTATAGATAGAGTGGATACTGGCTTATTGAACATAATATTTTTAGTTTGATTTAATATTTTAGTTTGAAAAGTATCATTATAATTTTATACTATGTTCAAAGGTATCCCTCTTCTATGAATAGAAACCTACCTTACTTTGAAACAAATGTATAAACTAAATGGTTTCTTTCATGTTGCCCCTGAGAAGATTTCTGAAACATCATTAGGGTGTATTAATGTGGCTAGTATGTTCTTCTGTTAAGACCAATAATCTAGATTTGGGAAATAAAAACATAACTATAGTACAATTGGTATGATGACACCTAAAATAGACTTTCTTGAATCTAAAGTCACTATTCAATAATTCATGTAGGTAAGATGAAACTTCCTTTGAAAAAATGTTGAGTCAAAATAATTACCACTTCATTGTCTAGCTTTGGAAGACTGATCTCTTCCTTCAAATCTGAGACTGGCATGTAGACTTATAAGTAAATAATTGCATTTTAATACATATATTTATTCCTTATTTTTCAAAGTACATATTTCTTTCTATGTAACTGCTATTTCCCTATTAAGAAAAGAATAATAACAATGATTATGTGTTAATCAGATTTCCATCACTATAACAAAATACCTGAAATAATTAACTCAAAGGCAGGAGAGATTTATTTAGGGTCATGGTTTCAAAGATTTCAGTCTATGGTCAGTTGCCATTTTGTTTTGAGCCTGTGGTAAGGCAGCACATCATGGTGAGAATGCAAAGAAAAGGAGGCCACTCAACTCATATAGCTGAACAAGAGAGAGGAGGGGTCCAGGATCCCAATATCCTTTCAAGGGCACACCCCAAAGACTTATTTCCTCCTCAAGGCTCCACCTCCTAAAGGTTCTTCCACTTCTAGTAGCACCACAGTTTGGTCATCAAGCCTTTAGCAATGGACCTTTGGGGACATAAAATCCAAACCATAACAACTTAGCACATGGGTTACTGTAAAGGTTAACAACTGTGTTTGCAGTGTCTGACACATGGTAAATGCTTAAGAAGGTAGCTAATTTTACAGTTATTACTGCCTTATCTACTTTTAGGGCACAGAACTTTTGTCACAACTTTAAAAGAGAAAATAATTAATTTTAAAACCAATACAAATTATAAAAATATGTTGATTAAATATCTTAAAGCATCATGATACTTTTCTCTTTGGTCACTGTCTAATTGCACCTAAAAAGTTTCAAAGCCCCATTTTGATATATATTATTACAAATAACAAACCATTAATATTCTCCCAAATAATCAAGTTCACAATAATGTATGATATATTCAATCAGTATAAGCAAATTCTTAGGACTTTGATTAAGTGCACTTAAAAAATACAATTAAAAAGAATCAAATTTAAAATTTAGTACAAAAAAAACTTTCAAATATTATAAAGGAATGATTGATTTTGAAAAGTAAGAAAGGGTTTTAGAAAGTAAGAAGTGAACATTCCCATTCTAAAAAGCACTGAAAGATGAAGTAAGCAATGCATTATAGTAGGGTCATAAATAAATATATGTCAAGAAATTTCTTGACTTTGTGTCTGTTTGTGGCATTTAAAAATATCCTTCCGCTTTGGTTTCTAAATTTTTTACTTTCTTTATTCTTCCACAGCCTACTCTAATCTTTTCCTTTCACTTTTCCCTCTCTATCCAGTACTTGCCCGTGTCAGCAGGCTGAGCACCACAAACTCTCCATATATAGTCTAATGATTCTACTTTCAACTGTTTCTTAAATTGGTCCATTTTTCTCTGTCTACACCATCATCATTTCTTGCTTGAACAACAGTAGTGATCTTTGATGTAGTGTTTCCTCATCTCTTCTTGTCCTTTCAATCTAGTCCTCTCATAATAGAATAAAATTATAAAATACAAACCTGTCTTCAACATTTTTCTGCTTAAAACCATTTGGTTTCCTATTGCTCTTTAATAAAGCAAATGTTCTTTGCCACAGCTACCTTCTCTCAACCCTATTTCAATTTTTACTCTACTCAGGCCAAACTGGCTTGCTTCCTAATTTCAGGAAATGTCCAAACTATTTTCTTTCTCAGAGCTTTAATAACTCTTTACTGGAAGATTTTTCTCCCAACTGTGCCTTTCTAGATGATTAAAGTTTCAATTTAAATGTTAAAGCTTTAAAGAGAACTGTCCAAACCATATAATCTAAATTATCTACTCTCTGTTATTTTGTCTTATAATCTAAATTATATCCTCTCTGTCATTTTGTCTTATAAGTCCAATATGTCTTTCTTTCTTAGGACTTATTTATTTTTTTTTTAAATGAAATTGATCAAACAAACAGAAAAATGCAGACAGTAATAAGATACATAATAGAGTACCTGCCTCTGAGAATTAATGAGGCTTGACTATTTAGCCCATTTTCTTGAATACACTGTGATAGAAAAAAAATGACCAATATCACTTTTCTTAGATAGTTCATTTTTTCACCACCTCTAGTAGCATGTAAAATTATCCATTCTCCTGACTGTCTAAAGGAACATGGTCTGTCTCACAGTGATATTCCAATTTCTCTGATCTCAAGTTTGTGTGACCTACTTTGAAAATTAACTTTTCATATTTCTGTTTCAGATTATGAGCTAATATTCAATAATCTCAACCCTTTATAATAGGAGTTCATTTTGATTAAGGACCTTTCTCCTCCCTCCAGTGATATATCTTCCCACATTTAAATCATTTGGTTAAACCTGTGATCAGAAAATGTCACCCCTTGGGCTGGGGATGTGGCTCAAGCAGTAACGGGCTTGCCTGGCATGCGCGGAGTACGGGGTTCGATCCTCAGCACCACATAAAAAATAAATAAAATAAAGATGTTGTGTCCACTAAAAACTAAAAATTAATATTAAAAAAAATCTCTCTCTCTTAAAAAAAACAAGAAAGAAAGAAAGAAAATGTCACCCTATGGCACAGAAACAACCTATAGCTGAGTTTTATAAACCAATACAATATTTTAAAAACTTAGGAATCAGTTGATAAATATTTAAATTTTGAAGATTTTACCAGAAAGAAAGAGTCTTAGTTTCTCTAAATAAGTTGAAAAATGTAGAAAGCCAGGCTCCATATTTTAGCATGGAAATAATTAGCAGATACTGGGAAATGGCTGCATACCTCAAAAGGAAAGTACAGTCTTCAGTTTGTCCTAGAACTGCAAGTATCTCTTGGTCTACTTTTATTTTTGCTACCTTCTGCCCCCTGAAAGGGTTTGAGTATTCTTTGTTCAGAGAAATACTCCAAATGTCATCAACTGGTTAACCAAGATTCCAGCCAGCCCATGACTATAATGAACTAAAAATCTAATGCACATTGAGATTATCCACCACCCCAAATGGTAATTTTTCTATTTTTATTATTTGTAAAATGCTACATTCCAGGATATATATATATATATATATATATATATATATATATATATATATATATATAT